>NW_015112855.1:193388-198549 GCF_001443285.1 Poecilia latipinna
TTTTTTTGGGGGCTTTTGGGTGCCCCCCCTAGAAGGGCCGTTTAAAAAAAAAAAAAAAAAAAAAAAAAAAAAAAAAAAAAAAAAAAAAAGAAAAGAAAACTGGAAACGTACATTTATAAGCCGCACCAGGTTATAAGCCGCTGGTATCTCCGGCGCTCTCGGTTTTCCATAAGGACGCCATGGATTCGTTCGCGCCGAGCTTATGTCCAGCGGCTATCGATCTGTACTGCTAAATCGATATCCTTCAACTTAAAAACTGAATCATATGAACTTCATGTTGTTTCCATGATGAGGGGGTATGAGTTTGAAAACATTTCTCCATCGTGCCTGCTGCTAGCATGTGCTTGTTCTAAATGAAAATCAGCACTTTCTTCTGTGATTTCCAATTTTGACTTCCAATGATTCACTTCCTGCTAAAGAGCCCCCTGGTGGTTGGAGAAAAATACACAGAAAAGCCGCACCAGGCTGTAAGCCGCATGGTTCAAAGTGTGGGGAAAAAAGTAGCGCCTTTTAGTCCGAAAAATACGGTAATATAAATGTTAACATCCAAGGAAACCACACATGTACAAAGGGAATACAGCGGCACAGTTGAACTCTGTGTTCTGTTCATACACAATGTGAGAATCAAAATGCACGTATGCACATATCGGGTTAAAAAGTGATGCAACTTTTGCAGGAAGATCTCACACTGTACCCAAAGCGTCGTCTTAATCGATAAAGATCTCTGCTTTCACCTGCTTAACCCTTGTGCGTGCGAGGACTGAGGCAAACGTAGAGGACTGTGACAAATGATACAAGTTTTACGTGTGTGGGGTCGGTTGGACCCCATTTCTACATACAAGGGTTAAAGCAAACAACCACAGCCTCCAGGCTCCCTTTTTAATTTCACAGCAATGAACTGAGAGATTTTTGTTATGGATTGAAGAGGCACTGACTGATGCGCGCAGCTCACTGAGCAATTCTCCCCTCCCTCTGGAGCCGACAATGATGTGTGAGGTGGGCTTTTGTGTGTTTGTCTGTAGAAAATGCAGCAGAGAGTCTCCATTAAGCCTTTGGCCTTGGACTGCAGCTGCAGACCCACACAGCTTTTCAGCGACTTCTGCTTATTATCGCCTACCTCCGTTCTTCATGAAATTTAAAAAAAAGAAAAAGTACATATATAAATTAAAAAAGAGAAACCGAGTGGCATTGATTTTCTAATACAGTCTGCATGACATTTCTTTTTAGTTCTTTTGTCTAAAGGTTGTGAGTTATGCAAAGACAAAACTGAGGCGCTTATATTTTTAGTTTCCAGTTCTGGATTTTTTTCCACACATAAACAGGAGTTCAAACAAAATAACGGCTTAAGAAACGTAACATAATCGTCTTTCTTTTTTCCTTTTCATCTCCTCCTGGGTGCTCATCATGTACACACTCGGTTATTCCGTCAAGCGTATACATCTTCACGCTCTCACCATGGAAACGGGCTGAGGGGGGAACCGGCGGCCTTGGCCGTTTTCAGATTCTCATAATGACACTGGCCTTGTCAAAACAATAGACGATACAGACACAGATAGGGGGAGGTTTGAGTCTGGGAAAACAACGAGGCATACATCATTTGAAGTTAAATATGTTTCTGACTTCCCAAGTCAAGGTCCCTAAGTTTGTTTCAAAAGTTATGCCTTCTGAGCTTTGCTTGCATCCGGAGTGACTCGCCATTCCTCGTGCGACTTTGTTGTACCACAACAGCAGGTTGACTTTCCCCAAAAGACTTTAATCAGGGTAGATCAATAGGCCATCTGTTCGCTGAACCAGCCTTTCTTCTCATGTGATTCCAACGGCACCATTGACTCTACAAAGATCACAAACGCCAAAGTATCCAATCACGACGACAAAACTGTCACACCGATTTTACTGCTTAAATCAAACTGTCTAATCTTAAAACACATCGAGCTCACAAGACGAGACCACACATGAAATAGGCTCAAGAGAACAAAACGTGAGAAGACTTTGGCTACATTGGTTGGGAACATGCACATTTTTTTGGTTCACTCAAATGTGGCATGAAGTACAAACCGTGTTTTAAAGACCTTGTAGGTCAGCACCTGTTAATCCAGTCCAGGGCTTGAGTTTACTGCAAATTACCTTGTTGGTGTTGAAGTTCTATTTTACTTCCTTCCATCTTCATCAAATTATTTTATCTTTGGAAATTTAAAAGGATTCAAGAGCGAAATGCAAGAAAATCGTGTGTCTACAGCAAACAAACTGATAAGATGTAAGGTCCAATTTTAAATGACACAAAACTGCTTCAAGTTTTATAAAAGCATAATTCATATATAACTGGATAACAATCGCCGGCTGATAAATTTCTAATCTTCATAGTCAATCTTGGTCAATAAATGTCATTCTCAGGTGTGGAATCGTTTGTCACAGAGAACGATGTTATCCTGAGTCAGCAGCTTGAGGAGATCCAGCACCTCCTGCAGGTTCCAACACAGAAAATGTAGCTCGAAACTCATAAATCATTTCTCTGTCCCATTTTCTCCCTGAGGGATGGAGCCAAACAAACTGCAGCTGCACACCACACACACATAAATATAACCTTCATTCAGTTCTTCCCAGGAAAAAATAAAAAATATCCTCAGGTACAAATATACACATATGTTTTGTTTTTTTAGTTGTTTTCAATCACCGACATCATAACAAATAGTCCCACTTCCACTAAATGACTCTTTCCTCCACAGAGATTGTAATTGAGTTGGTTTTTAACCAACTCTGGGAACTCATTTCAGTGAATTGCATGGCTGTAATTTATCACTTTAGGCCGAATTTTCTTACAGCAGAAAATTAGCCAGTGGCAACAGTCTGACGCCGTCGTGCCAGGTAAGCAAACGCCAGTGTGGATGTACTTCCAGACACACAAAGCGAGGAGCTGGAAAAGCTCACATCTTCGCGCAGAGCCTCGTCTCAGTGTGGTTTACACAGAAGGCATCTGTTCTCCACGTAGGAGGCTGTATCGCTCAAATCTGAGTAACTGTCAGCAGTGTGAAACTTATTAGGCTTGGCCCAGCACGAGGCTAAAAACACACACACACACACGTAAATGAAAGGGAATTATTCACACGGCACCTCTTCTCTTCTCACCCCCATGTACATTTATTAAAGTTTGATTTGTCTCTGAGCAGCATTCATTGTATAACACTTTTAAATTTTAATTCTTATTGTGCTGATGAAACATAATGATAATGAGAACGACACCCTGAGCGAGTTTACAGTAAATAGGTGTGCGCACATCAAGCTTGCAGATCTGCGTGTGTGTGTGTGTGTGTGTGTGTTCATGTATGTGTAATCCCGTCTAGGTGTGAAAACATCCGTGTGCGCTCCCATCTTAATGAGTCACGGTGTTAGCATTTGCTTGCAGGCTAGCAGAGGATGCTACAGGGATGCAGCGCCTCTCTGCTTCCTCCCACACCCGAGGCTCTGCTACAATCACACTCTTATTCAGAGCACACTCATTTTTCCTTCACACCATCCTCTTTCACTTTCATCTTTTCATTTCTTTTGATCAACTTCTCCTCTGTGTTGCTAACTTTGTTTCTAGTTTCCCCTCCATCCACTGAACTTAGGTGACGCTGTAGCAGCAGCAACGTTTTGCTCGAGCTGTTGAGGACGGGCCTTCAGTCGCAGCAGAACGTTTTCTTAAATAATATCTACCAACAGGAGTAATAAACGGTTCGTCCAATACATTTACAACTGGAGTCAATGAAAATGTTGCCAGCACAAGGTTTATGTGTATCTGTAGCAGCTAAACATCTTGGTTGGTTAACTCTACTTTTTTTTCATTTGGTTTTAAGATAACTTAGGAAGGCAAAGAATGAGAGAATATGAAGAGAGGCAACTAAAAAGAGAATCAGCTTTCTGATTGAATAATGGAGCCGTCTTTTCTTTCTGTTCTCCTTTTCCTTTTTTCATTAATATCCCATCAGACCTTTGGTTCCCCGTTCTCCTTTAATCACAAGTATGAATAACATGCCTTAATCATCTCTACTCAGTTGGTCTTGCATGTTTAATCAATACCTGCAGAACTGAACTGCAGCTGTCGTTAATAAATCTCTGAATTATCACCAGATGTCTGTTCGTCTTCTCTCTTCAGCTTTCGCATTTGCCTTTTTATTTTTCCTGTTGGGCGTGCAGCTGTCATCTTAATTTTTCTGCACTTTTGTGTGAGCTTTTAATGCATCTATTCCCAAATGTGTCACACGAGTTTTCAGGCTATTTGATGTGATTTTATGTACCCTTGCGTTGCCTCAAAACTTTTAATTTTGCACCATTTCTGCCATGTGCTTTTATTTTTTCCAACTCATTAATCATTAAAATATTTGGGCGCCTTTGTTCCTCCTCTGCATTTTTAATTCTTCCTATTGTTTCTCTCCATCTCTCCACAAATATATTTTCAATTTTCTCTCATCTGTTTCCCCTCCCTCCTCTGTTTCTCCTTTTAATCATCTTTTTCTCCAGTGTGGTAATTCCACCTCATTATATTTTACCTAACCAAGGGGATTTTGGAAGTTAGCCTGGCCTCAACCTCTTTTTCTGGCTTCAAGTGAGAGCTCATTATGTTTACCTAAACATCAGTTTAACCCAGTCAGAGTGCTGGCAGACCCCTACAGAGAGGTGGGCATGTAATAATTTAATTTCTCCTTCTATTTCAGAAAGTCTACCTATTTTTTTAAATTCAATAGAAAGGACACTTTGACCTGCCTTTCATCATGCAGCACCCTTTCACACCTATTAGCAACTATGGCAAAGATACCATTAAAAAAGCTGCACTTCAAGCCATTAAACAGTCTCACACTGAAAACTAATTTAAATGTTTTTATTCAGTGAGGAACCAAACATCCTGTTAAGATGTTGCAAAATCCTTCGTGGAGTAATCAGCAAATCCTGCAAGTTTATCACAGGAAAAAAATTATATGATGTCATTCTGGTTTCTTTAAAAAAAAAAAAGAAACCAGAATGAATATGAGTTGTAGATCTACCGCAACCCACCACACACTGCAGGACGATCGGTTACGAAATCACCAGCGTGAATCTTAGACCAGCCAACGATCAAAGATTGTGATAAGGAGAAAATAGGGGCAAAAAAATGGTGTAGTATGAACTACTGCATTAGGTAGTCGGA
>NW_015112855.1:202380-240112 GCF_001443285.1 Poecilia latipinna
GTATTCAATGAGAATATTTCATTCATTCAGATCTAGGATGTGTTATTTGAGAGTTCCCTTTATTTTTTAGGGCAGTGTATAAAAATAATGTGGTTACCAGGAGATGTCTGAATAGTCGATTCAAGACGAAAAGAGAATCTCATCAAAATAAATTAATGTAGGTAACCCAATTTCCAGCTTCTGCATCTTTACACAAAACAAAGTAAAAAAAAGAAGCCAAAATAAAGAACAACATTTATGCTGTCTTGTCTTAATATAATAAAGTTTCAACCAAACTTTATTATATTATATTAAACATTTCTTAGCAAGAAGTCTTTTTAAATGTTCAAAATAGGGTAAAAAACATAAAATAAAACATGATGGTTGCTGCTGTGTTTCACACACATTGAGTGCTAGAAGTAAAGGATCCAGGTCTTCACTACGAAGACCTTGAGCTGCGTTTTCTACAAAGTGTTCGCACGTCAATGTCATAAAATATTCAAAGCAGAAAACTTATTCTTGAAAAATATCAGTGTTAGTTTACGCTTACGGTTGACCAGTAAAATCTTGAATCAAAACTTAGTAAACCATAAATCAAAAGGCAAAGCAATGCAATAATAATATTCTTCATATTTACAAATGAAATTAAGCAGATGGCTTAGTTAGAGTTAACTGAGCCTACACCAGCCCAAGACAAAATGTTTCAGTATTATCACATTGTCATCAGCAGACTGATACGTACGGCCACTTAAAGCAGAAAACCAACTGCGTGTGTCCTGACCTGGTTCACAGATGCAGGTGTGGCGCTCCCAGACGTCGGTGCAGCGGCTGTGAGCTGGACAAGGAGACGAGACACAGGGGTTTCCGACATTACAGCCGGTCTCCACCTTGACAACCCTGGATGGGCGCGGGAGGGCGGGGGCATCCGGCCTCACGCCCAGACGAACTCCCTGCAGGCGAAGCAAGGATGGTGTCGAAGTGAGGTAAGAAATAGCTGAGAAGTGACTGATTTCCTCTGACGTTGAAAGCTTCCATCTACTCATCTGCCGAAACTTTAAAAATTCAGCGCATTAATCTTCACCTGTATGCATCCTTTTATCCCGTTCTGGACCTCCCCAGAGCCCAGCACTCCTCCGACGTGCAGGTGTTTCACTTTCAAGCCATGAATGTCATTTCCCACAATCACTGTTCCCTAATGGGGGGAAGCAAAGACACAGAGCTGAAAGGGTTAGTTTGATAAGACCGCGGCTGCCTTTATTACTTATTTAAAAATGTCTAAAAGAAAATCAAATAATCTGCATAAGTCTCAAAGTAAGAATTTAAAGATTAAAATGTTCATAACACTTTGACTATTTAACTTTTTTCACACTAGAACCACAGTCATTTTTTTAAGTAGTGCATAATTGTAAAGAGGGGAATGTTTGCACATTTTTTGACATTTTTTCAGATAAAATCACAAAAGCTTCAATTTATATTCAGCCCGACTGTCACTTCATAAAACCTACAGTAGTTACAGCTTTAAGTCTATTGGGGTTCATCTTGACAAGCTCTGCACATAAGGAGACATTTTTCCCCCCATTCTGCTTTGCAACACAGTGTATGTCAGACTGGATTAAGAGTGAACAGTCTTTGATCTAAAACACCTTATTGTAGCTCTGGCTTGATGTTTCGGCTGGTTGCCGTTCTTCCATTAAGGCCAGATTAGTGGAGCGTTTGACTAATATTCATCCTGTTAACAGTGTTTGGCATCTGACCTTTGGATTTCTGTAGTTCCTCCAGATTTACCAGATTTGCCTCTTGACTGGTTCACTGAACAATATGAAGCTTTAACACAGCAGCTGTCTGTATTTATACGGAAATTAAATTAAACAAAGGTGCATTTATTTGCTACTTGGGTTTTCCAGGTACATAGTGCCACTTTATAGCACGATCATTGTTACTTTCAGTTGTTATAAAAATGCTATGCTATATATGTCAGGTATGACTTAAAAGAAATGTTACTTCCTGTAACAACATTACAGGAAGAAAAGAGGACAAAAACCAAATGCACAAGACGCATTCCAGGCACACTATTAAAAATTGTCTATCATGCAAAATTTTAATCAAATATATAAAAGTTTAAAGATCTAACTGCAAAACAACATACAGCAATTCAATGAAGGGACAATAATCTTCCTCTGAAAACATGACCGACTCTCTTTTTCCAAATTTCAGTAAGACACTGAAGCGAGGTCAGTACTCGGATGACAACCCGGAGGCAAAGCTGACGAGGTGAGCAACTCTCAGGAAGAATGAACATGAAATCAACGAGATCCACTCATTACTGTTACAAGGGAAGACGCTCGCATGCATCTTGTAATCCCTGCAAGAATGCAACAACCTTTCAGAAATATTCAGCGTTTAATTTTCTCCAGAAATGTTTCAAATCTACAAATGCTTTCTGCAACATCTAACCTGCGTGTTTTTTTTTTTCATACACTTTGAGGAACATCTGAAATAACAACAGCAAAGATGAAAGGCGTTACGTAACCAAGGATCATTTCTGAATCCCAGCAACATGAAACAAGTGTTTATTCGACGTCAGACAAGCCAAAAATGATGAAGCGTATCTCTTCTCTCTGCACTTACGGGCTGCCCCACGCTGAACACAAACCCATGCAGATACACACATTGAATAGAAATCATCCATCATAATCTGACACAGTAATCCGGCAGAGATTAGGCAAACTGGGATTAGTGTCCCACATCTTGGGGGACTGTGATTCTGTGCAGGGATGTAGAAAATCTGTGCATGCTGCAAACATTTCTATTTAACTACGATTTATACGCCAGCAGGGCGGAATGACAAAAATTAATAACGGTTGAATCACAGATTTTGAAACACCACTGGATATTGTTTATTTATTTTGAAAAGCTACAGACAGAAATTCAGAGTATCTAAAAAAAAAAATGCTCAAAAATATTGTTGCTATCCATCTTGACGCCACTCAGTTAGAGGTTTCTATGTTGACGATTTACCTGATAGAGTCCAAAGTCGAGCCGCAGCGTGGCGACGTAGCGCGTCTCGCGGCCGCTGCGGACGTCTCGCAGTTCCAGCTGGAGGTCGTGCCACCGGCCATCGGCCACTTGAACCTGATCCAATCGCAAGCGCACAGGTCTGGTGGCGCCGCGGGTCACTGAGAACATCAGCTGACCGTTTATCACCTGCGACGTAAGAGGGAACGGTAAAACAGAAAAGTCAAACACAAGAACGGGTGAGGACAAAACAAAAGAAACGGATCCCGTGTGAATGTGGCGTCTGATCTTGTGAGCCTGATCGTGTGTGAAAACAAGAGCATGAAATCTAATGACGCTCCTGCCAAGATTCAGAAAATGTAAGGATATTTTTTATTTTTTTTTTTTGCTTTACAAGATGGAAAAAGCTGTCATTAGAGTACATTTCTCAGCAGTATACAATTCAGAATTAAAACCTAAATAGATCACCATTGAATGATTCTGACAGTGAAGTGTTATCACTTTCAGTGCAACTGCAGCTAACACATTCAACCGCCTCCAAACGGTATTTTACATCGTGTGCCCTCTGGCAGGATTTAGTCTAAAACAGCTTCAAGACAAACTGCTAAAGAGACAAACAAGGAAATTAGGATATTATTTATGTTACAGCATTCATGAGAGAATATATTCTCATATAGAGGACAAAAAAAAACATTGCTAACTAGCCACAGAAATTATCACAAACGTTCTCAATACATAAATGTTCACACCAATGTTCAGTACAGTAAAGATGTCTAATTGGGATGTAAACAAATCGCTTACAATATTAAAATACACCATTACTGTATATTTATTTTATATGTTATGTTCCATTATATTTCCTGTCAAAGTGAAGTGAGTCTATTAAAGTATTTTGGGCAGAACACATGACGATGCATGACTCTTATTTTGAAGGAAAGGAAGTAGTTCTTGAGTAGCCTTGTTCTGCTGGGGGAGTTATCCAGTGAAGACTTCCTGTTGGCTTAGCTAAGAGCTCTTAGCTACATAAAGACAGATGAAGCCTCTGTGTTTATCACACAAAGTGTTGTGTAATACTTTGTGTATTCAGTAGACAAAGAACTTTGTGACAGTTTCACAGACCGCAATAGATTTACCACACTTGGCTAACCATTAGCTAAAAACGCTAAAGATACCGTCCTCTTCCTAGCTTCTGCTAAAAGGTTCATTCACTGTTTTTATTCTGTCTGGACCAGGGTTGCAAAGATCCAGAATCTTTCCATAGGTTGTTGATCTGGGATGTTTGGGAAATATTCCAGGTTGTAAACTTTTAATTTTTGTTCTTTTACTTGTTGATGCTTTAACGTCTGTCTAGCAATATGAATGCCATTTAAAAAGTGGCACAAAATCAAACAATTATGCTAGAAATTACACAAATATACATGAGTTTACCATTTAGATGAAGAATAAATCAAAATTGATTCAATATAAAATAATCTAAAATGTGCATGTAGGGCAAAATTTGTATGATAGTTGAATCAGCATCGATATAATATCAGTTATGGTTGAACGGTGAGTCAACATGTAAGTCATCGACCACTTTCTGTATAATTTAAATTTCAGGCTTCAGCATGGACTTCATATTTCTGCCTAACCCTATTTCAACCTTTGTTCGCTCATATTTTGCTATCTGGGAAGCTTTTTTCTTCATGAACCGAAGAAAAAACAACTTAAACCGTAAAGCTTTTTGGTCGTTTCGGTCTGATCCGTGTAAAAGCAGAAGGTATGATGTTGTGGCTTTAAAATCCACTGAGGGAGGTTGTCACAGAGGCAAAGAGCTGAGTAGGTGTGCAGTGGGGAATCAACCAGCTTTCACTCCATACTGCTCTGATGCAGCACTACTTTAGCAAGTACACATATTCATTGTCAATGTGAGTGTTTGGCTTATGGAAATGGCTCAAAGTGATTTAAACAGAGGTTCGTCTTTGTGGGCAGATTGTACATAATAATTGTTTGGATACACCCTCAAACATGTTCTCATACTAGTCATGCTGTTTCTGGTAAACTTTGGCTTTTATTAAAACATCAATAGAAACAAACCATGCGCACGTGTGCGTCTGCACCCACCTGGAACAGCAGACTGGTGTACTGACCAGCCTGGGCCTGCAGCAGCGTCCCGTCTCTTGCTCTGGTTCTGAACACCAAACCCAGGTACCAGGGCGTGGAGATGGTCACGTCATTCTTCAGGTCCCACCAGAGGGCGCTGTTCCCGAGGAAGCGATGTGGGTGTGGCATGGCTGCAGGGGATTGAGGCGAAAAGTGGGAATATAAACCACTACATTTTACACCATCAAATGATCTGCATGAACATGTCGTAAATTATTAAACAGGTGTGCTGTAGGGTAATAAAACATAATAGCGATGGTAAAAATGAAGATTTTATTAATCTTTAAGTGATAAAAAAGACAGCTTTACTAAATGATTTCCCTTTAGGGTTGGATGTTTTAACTCACAATCAAGAAGTGTCAGTAAAAACAACTGATTAATACCCAGTTGGCATCCACCTGAGCAAAAACATTGTCCAACCATAGGGGAAATCAGCCTGTGTTTATCTTTGTCCAATTATAGCCCAATAAATAAAGCCAAACGTCCAGAGTGCATATCTCAAAGGAAAAGTTTAGGTAGTTTTCAAAGATACTTCTAGATACCCAGCAGTTTTTGATTGTCCTTTTTTGCCTTAATTACATCCACATGATTAAACATCACCAGGCCTAACTCTACAGATGAACATGGTTCTTCTCAATCCTTACATTTTCTGAAAGCCCTCAGCTGTGAATGTGAAATAATAGCTCTGCAGGAAAAAATGAGCAAGAACAAAGGAAAACACCAACGAACGAATGTCCTGAGCCGAACGTGCAGCCGAGGAAGGAAAGTCTCCGCATTCACACCTCAACTTAAACATGATCAAGTGATTACAGCCATTACTTGATTTACTGTTTCACAGAAAGGCTAACATTACTGTAGATTAATGATTATTAACACAACATGTGCCACCATACATACGTAAGAGGTTACAGACAGATCAAGGCTCTTACTGTAGCTGCAGTCCTTCCCTCCATAACCTAGAGGACAATCACAGGAGAAGGTCTCCCAGCTCACCCGGCAGGTTCCCCCATTCTGACACGGGTTGGACTTGCAGAACGGATGTTTGGCACTGCAACCTGCAAACAACAACACAAATAAGAAAAGGTTGCCTTAAAAACTGCCTGCAGGGAAATGCAGCACATGCAGCAGAGCAGATTATTAGGTATTAGTATGTTTTGTTTTAGTTGTTTAAAGAAGTCTTGATAACTAATCTTTACATTTCAGACGACGTTAAGATTAAGAAAATGAGGTTACTGTTATTTTTTGTAATTATGCTGAAATCATTACATCAATATGTTGATGGATGTGTTTGTTTAATAAGTGTTTGCTATAAAGAGTTTGAAATAAAGGAAAATAACGTTTTCTTTGTAGCCTTCTACAGTTGAATACGATTGACCTTTTGTAACCTTTTAGATGTTCTGTTAAACTTTTTCTTTGGATTTTACTTTTTCAATCTGTTTAAATGTTACTGCAATGCAGCAGTATTTCTGTTCAATGTTTTTCAATGTGGGCTACACAGTGGCGCAGTTGGTAGAGCTGTTGCCTTGCAGCAAGAAGGTTCTGGGTTCAATTCCCAGCCCCGGTCTTTCTGCATGGAGTTTGCATGTTCTCCCTGTGCATGCATGGGTTTTCTCCAGGTACTCCGGTTTCCTCCCACAGTCCAAAAACATGACTGTTAGGTTAATTGGCCTCTCCAAATGGCCCCTTAGTGTGTGTGCATGGTTGTGTGTCTCTGTGTTGACTGGCAACCTGTCCAGGGTGACCCCGCCTCTCACCTGGAACATTAGCTGGAGATAGGCACCAGTAACCCCTCTGATCCCACTAAGGGACAAGGGTGTAAAGAAAATGGATGGATGGATGTTTTTAAATGTGATTCGTTTTTGAAAAAGAACAGCTTTTATATATAAAAAAAAAAAACTAATTAGCTAGCAAAGAAAATTTGCTAGCATGTAGCTTTGTCAGTTTTTCAAGAGTCAAATAATTGGCCTTGTTTACCGAATTTGTTTTCGTCTTTTGATACAATTAGGACATTTCTATGCCATTCCTGCTCAAACTCTTGGTGGGGATTTTATTAGAAGGCTTTTGGTCTTTATCCAGGGTAAAGACCAAAACATGCTGACTTAGCCATAGTGCCAAATATTGGTCATACTGAACTGATTATTTATGTATCTGAGCAGCGGCTTGTGTGCTGTGCTAAAGTTTTAAAATTATACCTATACATATATGGTAATTTCTTCACTCTAGGGTTTAAAAATACAATAAAAAGAAAGACCTAGCAAAGCATAATTCTACAGTTACAAACCGGTTTTCTTTTCTTAATGACACAAATGACAAATACGCTCTCTTATGCTTTGCATCTTGAATGGCATAAATACTATGAGTCACTGTATGCATAAGACTAAACAAAATAAGGGATATGAGGCCTTATCCTTTAATGTAATTAAATTCTGGGCTTTAAGATTGTTAGTCATGCTATATTTCAATTCATGGTGATGTCACAGAATGCAAATCTGAAGGCAAATAAACTAGATAGGATTATTCTATGTGCTGTTTTCTTCAAAAGAAGATTGTAATAAATAAACTATTACAATAACCTACATCTGTCATTTGTTTATTAAAAACAGCTGAGAATCTATTACATTTCTTAACATTAATTCATGCATCAAGGCAATATATTGCAGTAGCTGCGCTGACCTGGAAGTGTCCCGTTGTTTGCGATAAATCCAGCCAGATCCAGCGCCTTGCTGTCAATGTGCAGGTCTTTCATGCAACCGATAAACTCCCTGCTGCCAAAGGGAAAGTTGTCAGGCACATTGGGGACTCCACCCAGAAATAAAGGGCCAGTCAGATCCAGAGACCTAAGAAACAAGAAACAAGAGGGGGATTAAAAAGAAAGAAAATATGAGTAAAAGGGAATAAAACAGAATTAAAGAGAGGGGGGAGACGAATGAAACAAACAAAAACAAAAAAAACCAGGAACCTGATAAGTGGAAAGGTGCATATGTGAGAAAAGGATTTACATACTCAACAGATTAAATGTGACATCAAAGGTGAACATTAAAAGCAACCAGATTTAGAGTTCAGGAGAGATGGATGTAAAAGGCCGGGATGTTTTTTGGAGAAAAGTTCGGGTCACCAAGGAGGAGACGTGTTAGAGAAGTTGAGGCAGAACAGAAAGCAGATGGTGAACATACAAAAGATTAAACATGAGTTACAGCAAATCTCTGGAGCGCTGCAGGAAACAGGAAGAAGTCAAACATGAAGTACTGTAGATGTTAGTGGACATCAAAACATAGCAAGATAAGAGAAAATGATCTCTGTGAACGGGACAGGAGAAAGAGAGAGAGAGAGAGATACAGAGAGAGAGAGAGAGAGAGACAAAAGATTAAATAATGACAGAGGGAAAGCGTAAAGACAAGATGAAGATGCTGATGGCAGCTCTGAGAAAATGCTGTCTGTTCAACATGTTTATCTTTACTGAAGAATGAGCTTTCATCCTTCCTCAGAACTACGACCAGAAGTGCTGAACGCCAGGAAACAGACAGCGGAGAATGTTTTATAAAAGCAAGAAGACAAACGATACCACAGAGTCAAACACACGAGAGCTGAAGTAACAGCTGGAGCAAATATCAACAGAAAGAGTCATTAGCAAAGGATGTGGAGTCTGCATCAGAGGAGGCTGAGCTGGTAATGGATAAATGGAAAAGAAAAAAAACGCGTTGAAGTGAAGTGAGTCTCCGGCCTTCGTCTTTGATCGGTCTCCTCTTCCTCCTGCGTTCAGCCAGAGCCGACAGGACACAGTGAGCTTGATCAGAGGACAGAGATTCACACTGTGGCATGATGCCTTCTGAGCCACTGATCCTGCATAAACTGTCTGGGTTTTATGCACCTGTTGGTGCATCTTATTACATATATTCATAAAACAGACTGCAGTTCCTTAAAAATGTATTTATTCCCCTTGAACGTTTTCACTCTGTGAACGTTTTGGATGGAGTGTGTAGTGTTTGGTTTTTTTTTACTAAAGATGGAAGTTTATATGTTGCGTTCAAATATTCTCACACCTGAGCTGTGGATCTCTGCGGCTCCTCCAGAGTCATTGTGGACCTCTTGGCTGCTTCTTGTTTTGCAGTCTCTCATTTTAAAAGAACAGCAGTGTGTTGGTAGTTTGCACTGGTGCCACACTTTTCTATTTGTCCTGTGAGATGCTGAAAGCTTGGTGTATTGTTTTTTTTTTTTTTTTTTATCAATTTAAAAACTCCTCTACAGTCTTCACGAAGCTGTTTGTTCAACAATGTTTACTGAAATGTTTGACAGTATTTACCAATTTAGACTGCATTTGGAGACACTGGTGAATACTTTTCCAAGGGGTTTCGTGAGTTCGCAGAACTAACGATGTAGAGCATTGATATATAGGTATGAAAAGAAATATTCAGACAGACAATTAATAAGGAAATCCCTTTGCTTCAGTATCGCTTTTACTGCTTCAGTTTCCCCCAAAATTCCCTCAGTCGCCTCTTTGCGAAGATTAGACCTGGGAATCCTTTCTGACTGGCTTCAGAGCAGGATTTTAACAGATTAGACAGAGTAAATCTGAGCTGGATTATTTTACTTCTCCGGTTTTTGTTTGCTAAGAAAGAGGGTAATGTGCTCGCTAACCTGAATTAGAAACTTTAGTAGGTTTTTAGGTGAAACAAAATAATACCAAGCAATTGCAGTAATTCGCACCAGTGATGAGAAGCTTTTCCAGTTTTGTGAAATTCACGATTGAGTTTTTTTTTTTAAGTTGCTAGGAAATATTGTTTTCCAGCACACCATAAAACAGTAAATCAATAAATGCCTAAAATTTGCCTAAACAAATACCAAAATACATTCTGAGTCGTTTTAAAACTAATCTAGTGGCCCACTGCCAGCTGGGCTGACACCAGTCAACTTTATTGGATTTTTACTTTGTGGAAATTACCTCTGTATAAACACTGAGCCCCTGATCAGTCCTAGATTATATTTAATGAAAGCTATCTGTGCGACGCCACCGCCACCTCTTGTGCAAACACCACTGACAGCGCAGGGTTGGCGGCAAATTAAGAGGTTTTCAGTAAGTGCACCAGAAATAAAATCTGTTCCTACACAGCTGAGGTTTAAATCAAGGTAGTACGGAGGAGAGCACGTCTTTTTAAAAACAGATATATATAAAGGTTTCAAACTGTGACCAGTTTTCATTTAGTCCAGACTCTTAGTTTTTATTTCTTAGTCCAAAAACTGTTGAGTTGATTGTGATTCCAGTTCAGATCAATTTAATGTGCATCAGTTGACTCCTGAATGTTTTCACAAGTAAAAACTTTGGTTTTTGTTTTCTGGCGGAAATCCTCACTATTGATCACATTTTACATCTGCCTGTGGTTCCATTAAAAAAAAAACAAAAAACAGTGAATGGATCAAGAACAGCATGAAACTAAACATAACCAAAGAGCAGAAATTCATTTATTAAAAGCAACTTCTGAATATAGTGAATTTACTCCAAACAGATTAATAAATAAGATTATTGCATTCAAATAAAATGTTTGTGAAATGAAACGAGACAAACATCAATTTGAAAAGTTATTTTTCTTTTGTGTTGATATTTCACAAAAATCTAAAATTACGTGTACCCTTCTCAATAATTAACAGAAATATCTACACTTGGTTTACAGAAATCAAACCAACAGGCGCTGAGGAGCTTTTTGCATGTTTCCACTGGGACTTGAACAATTTACCAAAAGAGTGGAGATGTGATTGTGGCATTAAAACCAGGTGAGTAAAATCAATATATGCAGGACAGCTGGGAGAGAATCAGAGCCGGGAGAAGGAAGAATAAGGAGAGAGAAACTGAATGGAAACCGAGAATCTAAATACTAAATAAAACTCACTTCTTGCTGCTGGTCTGTTTGCCCTGTGCAGCACAGCTATAGTTTCCAAGCTGCGTGCCGAAGCGAAGTGAGAGAGCCGTGTCGCAGTCGTCGATGCTCACCACGGCCATCTTCTCGTCAGACGGACCCTGGGCTTCTCCGATCAAACTGCGTCTGGGCTGAACACATACATTTACATACGCAGGATTAAGACGCAATCCAAAGAGTTAGAAGAGAATGAAACTAGATGAGTTAGGATGACATGCAGGACAGAGAACAGCTTTTGCTTGTTAAATCTAAGAACCACGACTGAGAAACACCGTGCTACAGTAATAAATGTTAATAAAAAAAAAAAAAAAGGTGGGGGGAATCATAGTTAGTGTGACAAGAAGTGAAAGCAGATATTTAGCAAAAACAAGGAACAGCAGGCAGAAGATATTTCTAATCTTTTCATCAGGTTTTTAGTTTTAAAAAGGGAAAGAATGGCAGCTTGAAAGGAAGAGGGATGTTTTTGTGCATCATGACACACATTCATACTCACATAGCGTGTAGCCGGCTGAAGACAATGAAACAAACAAATAAAAAAAAAATGTAGAAAATTAAAAGAGATGAGCAGCAAATATGCAGGAGAATAATGGGGACAAGCAAACGCCCACATAAAAAAAATAAGCACTCGCAGAAACAAATCGTCTCAAACCAAAGTGCTCCGTCAGCACCAAAAACTTTTCTGCCAACATATCAGAAGCACGAACAACAAGCGAAATGCGAACTGAGGCGTTATGCCATCCGACAGGAATCGGAGATCAAAGTCGAGGGATGAAAACTGTGGAGGTTCACAGGGAGTGGCGGCGACGCGGCAAACCCACCTTGTTGTAGTAGTGGATGTGAACCGTGTGCCAGTTTCCGTCGCTCACGCCGCCGAGCAGGAAGGGGCTCACCTGAGTGGACGACTCACCTGGAGGCGGACGGAGAAAGACGTGTTAAACCCGAGCAGGCGGCATCGTGGTTGTGCCTGTTTGTCACAGAAACGCTTTACTTTCGAGAGCGACGCAGGAATGCGGCCTGCTCTACGTCCCGATTAAAATAAATACAGCGATCTATGCGACTCCATGTGCAAAATAAATGAATTTTCACTCAACAACATTACTCTCTTTGTTTTGAGTCAAAGCGTTTCCTCCCTGGAGGCACAAGGAGACAGATAATTAGATATTATCGTCCCTGCAGGGAAATTCCTTTCCAACAGCCTGAGCATGTTCATGAGGCATGAACAAAAATTACAGCTTTATGAGAAAAATACAGTAGACGTATGTGCTATATTTACACTCTCGTAAAGCTTCCTTCTGGGAACACAGACAGTGTTGAGCAGAGCCTCACTCCTCTGTACCTGTGGAATATTTGAAGACCACTTGTCCTTCTTGGATCTCCAGCGCGATGAAATCGTGTTTCTCATTGAAACGTCCGTTGTAGAAGAGAAGGCCGCTCTTCTCCAGAGTGGCAAAACTGGACAAGACACACACACACACACACACACACACACACACACACACATACGATTCATCCAATAAGTATTAGCTAACAGGCATTATCATAGTTTTACGAACCATCAGGAAGGTTAAATGGATACAACCCAATCGTCCCATGACAATACATTTTTAACTCCACCAATGTTAAAGGTCAGCTTCGGTTGTGTTCAAGCTAAGAGATAATTAATGTGTGATACGGCTGAACAAACCATAAAGTCTAGAAGGTTAAACTTTATATAATTACAAATCCTTGTTAATGTTTTCTTACAGTACAGAAAAGCTGCAATGTGTAGAAATCTACAGAGAAGAAAAGCTTTCCATGGAACGTAAGATAATCCGTCATAAAACCTTATCTGGGGACAGTTTCTCATCTACATGAACTCCAGTCTCATCCTTGTGCATCCGACGTGTCATTGTGCCATCTTTTAATGCATGCAGATCAAATCTCTACATGCCTCCAGAAACAGCAGGATAAAAAAAGGGAACATCCTGACCTTTGTCTGCAGAGTTAATGTATCAGAGATGCACACAACTAGAGGGAGCAAACATATGCAAAGGAGCTTGCTTTACATCTTCTAGATAGCGTAATTACTGTTGGGGGAAATTCATTATTTGAACTCCTCATCAAAACCAAGTGACTTATTCCCACTAGCGATAAAACTGCATGAATAAATATTATGTCGTCGTTATAATTCCTTTTCCTAAAACTGGTTCAACTCGTCAGTCGGCTGTGACTTCAAGCAGAGCTGAAGAAATGAAAAATGTCTGGAAAAAAACAAAACAAAACAAAAACAGCTTGTAGACTCACATTTTTCCCCAACTGGGCTGTAAATATGTTTCTACCTCAGGGTAAAACGTTGTGTTTTCATATCTCAATTCAGCAGCTTAATAATTATCAATACTTTAACACAGTGGGTTACAAATACAAGAACCTTTGTAGTTGTAAACAAAGATCTAACCTATGTGACAAAACACAGAAAGTCGAAGAAACTTAGAAACTACGACTGTGCCGTCCGTTTCTAGGCTCTTAATTGGATGTTTCAGGGCACCTGCGTATAGGCGAGCAGGACAAAAACTATTTCACAACTGAAGACTTTTGTCATCCAGTTTTTAGTAGAGAGAGAGAAAAGAGAAAAACGATTAATCGTGCAAGCGGAAATTATTGCGCCTGTTTTAAATTTATCATGCGATGAATTGATTTATCGCTTATTGCAGCAGAGCTAGGAGCGGCCAGCATCAATCGGTCCACCTTCTATAAAGGAGTAACGTTAACAGATTTGTTAAAAGCTCATAAATTAAGTCTCTCCTTAAGAAAGAGCCCCTGTTAACCCTTAACTTCATTCCTCCACTTATCACCGCAACACAAATGGACGCCACAAATCAATAGAACAAATCAGACGCAGCGCTTTAAGGCACCAACGACTGACGTCTCCCAGAAGCCACTAATGGTGGCCGTATCAGGCCAGCAACAACCCCACGGGCAACATCACCTTAGCAACTATCGTTAGATGACTTCACCCATGGCAACCATCCCATAATCCTGCATGGCCACTCCTTGAGATCTCCCTTGGAGAACCAATCGGCATGTTAAGAGGCTGCAGACAAATGAGCGTGGGGGTCGTAGCATATTATTAGAGTTAATCAAAAGCAGACAGAGCAAGACTGGAAACTATAGTTAATTGGTAGCTTATTAGTAAACAATGTTCTGGCAAGCTCATAAGCCTTTATATATGCATGCATTTACTTCACAGAAGCAAAAACAAATCCTTTTATTAGCCTTTGGTAATTAAATAAGTTGGATGTTTATGTCTAATGTCATGAAAAAAAACAAAAAAAAAACACAACTTATCAGCTCTGATAACCAAGCTTTTTATTTTCCTGATTTGACATGAAAAGAATGAGGTCACCCATGTTTAAGCCTAAAGGACAGGAGACAAAAACGGGAATGAGATGTAAGATAAGAACATAAATTTTAAGGACAGGAGGCCAAGGAGACGCTACTGAAACCAGCAAATTGGCAGATGAAAGAGAAGTGTGTGGAGAAACGTCCCTCCTCAATGGAGGAAGTCGGCAAAGATGAGTGACAAGATTGATCTCACATACCGATGAAATAAATACATTAAAGAGAAGATGCTCTGTGAGGGAAGCCAGAATCAAAGACGAATACTTCTGCATCTCAGTCTGACGGAGGCTGGATGATGAGGTACGGGAGCAGACAGGAGACAAGCTACAAAGAAAGACTTTCTAATTGTGCGCTTTAAACTCTACTGACCTCAGTGAAATGGAGAGGTGAAATCTCTGCCTGAGGCCCCGGAACATGGCGAAGGATTTGGGTGGGAAGGACCTGGCGGTGACGGTGCAGTACGGCCGCTCGTAGCCTCCCGGCGGACACTCGCAGCGGAAACCTCCGCCGGAAAGCTCCCGACACGTCCCTCCGTTACGACACACGCCGGGCACGCACCGACCCTGCCTCCGGTCCAACTCACATCGGTCACCTGAAGAAAGGAAAGTAAATCATCAGTTTACATGTTAACGAATGAAACAGCTGAAATTAAACCTCTAGAAAGTACAGATTTGCTGAAAAACAGTTCTTGGAGTTATCAGATGTTTAAAAAAAAAAAAGGAACAAACACCCTGAAATACAGAGATCCTTTTCAGGAAATATTTCTTTAAAGTGGGATAAAAAAAACAACAACAAAAAAACAAGCCAGTGAAAGCAGATGCTTTAGGCGAGCATCGTTCAGACGGGCAAACATTCTGGTTAAAACTTGTGACTCAGATTAAATACTCTTTAAAATGAGGCTGATGAGGCACTAAGTGAGTGCTCAGGGAAAATGCATCAGAAAGGGTCAGAATAGCAGATTAAATGTATTCTAATCCTGAAAAACGTGTAGCTGGATTATTATATACTACCTTTCAGAAGTTTAGTCACACTCTTCAGGGGAATAGTTAATGGATTTATTATGGGCTCCTAATGATTTATTTCAACCATTTCTTTTTTTAATTTTGTGCAAAGAAACTTTAATATGTTTCATTTTGAAAGACATGAACAAAAAACACAGTAAAGTAAAGTCAGGGCTTGTCTCTTCAAAAACCAGTTCTGACCAGTCATGTAGAAATCCTTAACGAAAGGCACTGAGGGTTTATGGTAAGGAGAGGAAACACAGGCTTTTTAAAAAGTTCTTAATTCAAGCAGTGATAAACCAGGTTGGTTTTTTTCTCCACACCAAACAGTTAACATTTATTTTACTAATTGGGGAAAATGAAGGTAAAGCTATTTACAAGAGTTCACCTGCTGGTTTTGCCATGTGGAGGAAGCACTAATTGGAGAAAAGAAGAGCCCACTTGGTTAATATGTGTTCCTGTTATCAAACAGAAGGGTGACAGAAAAATTTGGTGAAGGATGTATCCAGTCACAATGTCTTATGGGGAAACATGACTAGCATCATCAATTCAACCTGACCAGATTTTGCCCAAACTATCTCAACTCGCTTCTTTCAAAGTGGAACAGCAGCTCTGCACAGATGATGGACATACCTCTTCTGCTGTATTCATGATCCCTTTTCTTCGGTCGTGACTCAGAAAAGATAAAAGGTCAGTCAGAGTGAAGACAGACCAGAAAATCTGGAGTTTAATGTTTTCAACAAGACAGACCTTCTCAGTGCCTGCAATACTGCAAACGTTGCACCAACCTGTCCATCCTTCTCCAAAACCACCCAGTTGAAAAAACACACAAAGACACATGAAGCCCTCCGCCTGACGTAGAGACCGACCCCCCAACCCAACAAGAGCAGGTTGAGGACCATTGGCTCAGACCTAACAAAGCTGACTCTCACTCTGTGCGCCGCTCCACTGCGAGACGAAGGTCACGGCTCGACGGCGCCAAGAGATCGACATCATCTGCAAAAAGCAAGGATGATCCCCAAATTACATGACTATGCCATGAGATCCTGTTATTGAACACGTTACTCTGGCCACATGGGCGTGGATGTTGAATATTATGCGGTTCATAAGCTTCTAAAGACCCGGGAAATTGATCATGTCTTTTGGTTTTGAAAACATAGAAATTCAGATATGCAATCAGCTAATCAGTCTCTCTGCTGCTCTGTGGATCATCAAATACTGCGTGGTTCTTGAAAACCTTCTGATGAGTTAAAGGAGGTTTTCCAATATGGGAGTTTTTATAATTATTTAACACATATGGCAGTGGTTTATCAGACTGCTAAAAAAATTTCCATTCCTCCTTGATTAGAGAATGGATGAAGCTATGCTAATTTCTAGCCGCGGTTGCATCAGGCTAATATTTTCCATTCCTTTTAAAAGAAATCAAAATTACATTTGAAAGTTTCCTCCTTAAAGCCATGAGATATTCTGAGACTGTTTGAAGCTGAAGCTGCGTCTCTGCAGGATAAAAAGAGAAAGAAACATTTTCCTGTTGACTCAGTTCTGTTTCTTTGGAACTGGGTGGCAAAACAAAAACAAACAGCATGAACAAATTTGCAGACGGGAATAAACACAAATTTGGCTGCGAGTCAAGAAAGTGCTAGTCTGGGGTGCTTTAGTAAGTTTGAACCCCTCTTGGTCCCACACACACACATGCAGACAAACAGAAGCACTGCAGAAATAGGTACATAGGGAAGCACATTGACTTTCTCTTTTCACCTTTCCTTGAGTGCATTTGGACACACACACTGTCTGACATTTAGCAGCTGCACACAAAGAACACCCACACACACTGCCCCCTCGCATCGGCAGAGCAGACGGGTTTGAAAGTAGCCTAAAGACAGATGGCTCCTTGAGGACCCACTTTAGAACCTGCTGACGGCCCCAAAATACACACAGACAGTGAGATACCAGACAAAACGAAACCAAATTGCTAACACATCAATAATTAACACAATGCAGATATATTTTATATCCAAAATGGACATAAACACTTTATTTCCCTCTCTTTCTACCTCATACACACACACACACACACACACATCAACACATACATGGATCATTGCCCCTGCCCTCCAGGCTGTCGGGTTTGATCATGTAACTGTCTCTGCTGGCACTTTGTTTTTGCTGCTTTTAGATGCCAGAGAAGCCGCTGGCAGCGACCTCACATCTTTACAGGGACACACACACACACACACAGAGCACTGCAGCTGTGAGTCAATAAAAGTCCTCACCTTTCCCCGTGATCAATTAGATGTAAATTTGACACGACACACGCAAGACACGGCCACTTCCAGACCGCCATCCCACATGCAGTGGAAAAACACACATTCAGGGAAACGCATAAAGATTCTGCAGGGCGAGTCAAAGAAACACACCGAGAGGAAGGCTGGAAGAGCTCACAAAGTCATGTCTGATTCGCATGTTGATACGGAGTCTGTCTGACACAGGACAAATCGAATGGCACGCTGTTATTTCTAAAGCTTTTGGAGCTTTTACAAGTACATTCAGCTGCTTTGTGGCATTTCTCTCCGATCTGATCTCAGCAGTCAGCAAGTATTCTCTGGACTCTTGATCATTTCCTGTTGATTTGAACCATGATGTCTCCTCGCAAATGTCTTCACAACCATTTCACTTTTCAAGAAATCCAGACTATTGACGGGCCAACTGTTAGCGGTGCGTTCACAAACCTCGCCTTTTTTTGAAAGAGTGTCGAGAGAGAGACAGACAGAGAGAGAGAGAAAGAGAGATAAAAATGTGAAAAACTTTATCAGGGTGTGAATATTTGGCAGTATAAAGCATCAAATCCTTGTAAAAACAATATAATAAACCTGCTGCATTTGTTAGCACCCATCTGATCTCATCAATTAATAAGTGGTCTCTGTTTCTCGAAGGCTATCGCCGTTTTATCCGAGCCACGTTTTCTTCCACATATCACTCTCTCGCAGTTTGTCCACTCTGCTTTTAATCACCCCGTTTCTCCGCCTCACTTAATTTGCCATGGGCCCGCATCTTCCCGAATTTGGCTGACAAGGACTCTCTCTTTCACACCGCGGCTGCGTCAACCTTCACCCCCAGGGGGGATGCGAACGCTCTCACCCATACAGAGAGACACTCAGACACAATCTCAGCTCAGCTTACAACGAGCCGGGGACGATTCAGAATGGTCACATCTGTCAGGCCGTGTTTTGCCTTCCCTCATACCGTCGGTCATCGCAGGTTAACTCTACACTCGCCTGTGAGTGCACACAACAGGGAAGCAATGATATTGGAGAAAATAAAAAATAAGTAAATAGACTGGGAGAACCACCACTCCATATTCCTGCCTTTGTTTGCAGCAACCACTCATCCGTAGAGACCCTCTCATTAATATTAAAATAAATAAATACGCATTAATACTCATGAATTATGCGTGAGGTGAGACCTTAACACAGACAACTACAAACGCATCCACACACACACACATACACACGCAGACATACACTGTTTATTATGCACACAGAGTTGAGCTCAAGTTGACAGACAGAAAATAAATTGGCTAAAGGAAGACAGTCAAAAAGGCAAAAAATAAAACATATGTGCATGCAGATGCACAACATCAAAAAGAGAACAAAAATCCGCATCCAGAGGAATGTATACCTTGTAATTATAGTTAGAAAACCAGCAGACACAGTTTCTCAGACTGAATCAAAGATGGGTTTATTTCTTGTCTCGTAAAGGCGTGAACTCCGTCGAGGCTCCCACTGATCAACAGCAGCGCGACACACACAACGTTAGAGTAGGGAAATGCTGTGCGGTTCCTCATGCAGATGGACACAAAGGTCAAGCGATTACTAAACAGTGGGAGTCCTATTGCAAGAAAGCACTTAGAAATTCATGCAACAAAAAAAAAAAAAAAGCACACATAAGCTGCATGCACAGATGGATTTTAATGAGCATACCATAATGGAAGCGAGCACGCCCACACAGCCACACAGGCGAGGTGGCATTTAATAGAAACATGCAGCCGAACAAAGAAGAGCATATAGAGTGAGACGCGACACGCAGACAGGCCCTACTGAAGGCAAACGGGGAAAATTACAGCAACATGTCAGGTGGGATCATTAAACTTTTTACTCCACTTCACTGCCACTAATAACTGCTTTGGCAGTCCCAGGTTTTAACAAACATAAAGCAGTTTGACAGCTCCACTGACTGTAATTGGGTCGCTTAAAATGTTCAGCAGCACAAAGAAGAAGAGAGAAGACTAATGTGTGTGTGTGTGTGTGTGTGTGTGTGTGTGCGTGTGTGTGTGTAGGTGTGTGTGTGTGTTTAGATATAGATAAACGCTACATTATACCGGATGTGAGCAGGTTTATGGAAAAGGCCTCAGATCGTTTTGATGGTTTTAAATCATTTGATGCGACTCTTTTGACTGTTTGCTATGGGAACAAAGAGTGATACAGCACTCCCCCGTCCACAGGCTGTTATTGGACACTGCTGGTCAGCTGGCTGAAAAAGACAGCTACTATCGTCTTTCCTCGCTTTCAAGCAGATCAATGTGGCTGTTTGGAAAAAAATATTCAAGCTGTGAAAAACACAAACAGTTGTGATGTGCAAGCTAAAGGAGCACAGCTCATTGTTAAACCTGTCAATGTGTCATATTGTTTTTGTGGTAAAATGAATACATTTTTGTTTTAAGCTGACACAGAGTACACAAAGCATATTTTTATAGGGATACAAGGAAACTGTTTTGTATTTTTAACATGATATTAATTTACACAGATGTTAAGCACCAAAGTATAGCAAGATTTTAAGAAGTTATGGTTTATTTATTTATTTTTTTAATGTTATGGTTTAAAGTCTGCTGGAGTGATTGGTGTTGTTTGTGAACCAGTGAGTAATGCTCTTCTATAATAAAAATGTTTTTTAGAACCATAATCAAAGCTATTTTGTGCTTTTGACTCCAAAATCCTTTACCGGAACCAAAACGCTTTTCTACATACAAAAAAAAATACATATATAAAAGCATAAACAGTTTCACCAAAGCTAAATTACCAGCAGTTACCCTGATTTAAACAACAGTTAATAAATTAAGAGTGCGAAGCAGCTGAGTGCAGGCTAGCTACCTTTGCAGGTAGCCTCACAAACTAACCAGCTACATCAATGTGTTCAGCATGAGAATCTCATTCCAGCTCATGCCTGGAGTTAATATTTCCATGTATCCCGTCTACGTTTTCACTGCACAATCCAGCTTGTGCGATTCTCACACCTTGTCCAGAATTCAAGAAACATATCAAGACCTCAGATTAGTTTTCTGCTCCCAGTTTGGATTTATTACTTCATTAATCTACTGTTATGTTCTCGTGTTCCCTCCCTGCATCCTCATGTTTCTTCCTTGCTTATGTCTTTCTACAATTCCCTCCGTTCCTGCTCTCTCTTTCTCTTTCTCTCCATCTCTCTCCAAATCTCACCCTTTCTTTTTTTCCCTTTTCTTCCTCTGCGCCTGCCTTAATGCATTCACACCGCCCCTTCATTCACGCAGATGTTTTATTCATCAAAGCGGGTATTCTTCAACCACCCCCCCGGCATCTTGCTTCGCTCCGCCCCATCGCCCTCTTCCTCCTCCTCCTCCTCTTCTTCCTCCAGCCCAACACATGGTGCGTCCCCAGAGGCCAGCACGCTCCCACTTGCTTCCCCCTACTCCTTCCTAATGCACTTGCTCTTCCTTACTTGTGGGTCTTTACGAAGCCTAGACCACATGTAGTGTTTTAGCTACTCATTTAAAACAAAGTTATGCAAAGATTCACATTTTTCAGGGTGGGACAAAACCTTCTCAACTGATGCGCCGCGAGCAAGCGGAAAAAACTTGCAAAAAAAAAAAAAAAAACGTACGCCGTACAAAACTGGAACAAATGTTTCGGCTAGAAGTAAAACACAGGCACCGTTTGAAGAGGCTGTGACTTTGATGTATAAAATCAATAACCATAAACACAGTCTGCTGCGCCCTTTCGACGGGAATCAGAGCCGAGAGGCATAAATAGAGATGATGTCATGAAACGACACTGGCCAGCCGACAGCCTGCAGACTGATCATCTCAGGGATGTGTCATCCAGAGGAAAGCTGCTGTCAAACAGCCTGGTAGTGTACTTTATTATTTATTAGTGTGGCAGTGATCTCACCACTGCGGCGGGTCTTTGTGCGGTGCCAGTTTATTCCTGTCAAATCTCTGGGCTTTTTTTTTGTAAAATCTGAAGGTCTTCTTGAGAACGACTCGTCAGACTTGAAGAAACAAAAGCACAGGGGAAGAAGCATCTGGTCTGGGTTAAGTTAACATTATCGTTCAAAATCAATTTCGGTAAAAGCATCATCTGGTACAATACCTTGCAAAAATAATCATGCGCCCACAACCTGTCCATATTTTTGCCACGAGCAGGCATTTCAAGGTATTTTATGTGATCGAAGAACACAGAGAGCAAATCTGTAAGGTGAAAGGTAAGGGTCACGGGCCGTGCAAAAAAATCTCTGTCCCGCTTCATCAGCACTTTGTAGAAATTCGTTTTATTTCAATTACAGCAACAGGTATTTTCTGGTGTGTCTCAAACAAGCTTTGCACATTCAGAAACTGAACAGAGCCTGCATGCAGGACGAGTTTGATCACTGAACCTTCTTGCACATGTTTGCCGATTCGGTTTATTGTGGAAACCTGCAAACGATGGTTTCTTCGATGCTCGTCTGTCAAAAAAAAAAAAAAAAAAAAGCAGGGCTGGGAAATGTTAGAAAAACAAGCAACTGGTATGTTATTGTTTAAAAATGACATTCATATTTTGCGATTCTTCTTCTCTTTCTTCATTGTCGTGTCTCTAGGCGTCTTTTCTGTGGCGTGTCAGTAAAAGCAATGGGAGTTCATAACTGGAACATGAATGTATAACATTTAAAGCCCACAAAATATTCTTTGCAGATCAACATGGTTCTCATGTTGTGATTTGGGTTAGTAACTTTATTAAGAGGTACCAGTAGAAAAAAAATGCTAAAAGTTTACGTAATTTTCCTCTTAATCTGCATTTTTGCACTACTTTGTGAAGATTTATCACTTAAAAGTCCAAAGAAATACATTGTCCGTTTTTGGATGTACCATGACAAAAAAATGTGAAAGGTGAAAGATAGACTGTGCAGTACATATTTGTCCTTTTTATATTGTAATACAAGGAAATTATGTTTTTTATTATTATTATTATTTTTACATAACATTAATTTATACAGGTGTTTAGCACCAAAGTATAACAAGATTTTTTATTTTTTTTTAAAGTCTATTCTTCATCCTTTGGAAAACAGGAACATTGAAGATAACTTACTTTCTACTTTATTGGTACAGGAATGGCAAGGTTATGTGAATTTTCACAGACTCGATAAAGTTTTGATCTGAATTTTTCACTTTTAAAAGAAACCAGAAATGCCCTGGAGGAGCCTGAACCTGCACCTCACAGCTCTCGGTGTTATCTTCCTAAAACAAACCCTGCCTCCTTTTCCTGTCCTCACCAAACTCTTTTATTCATTTATCCCACTTAGTTCAGCAAATTATGCCCACTGCAGTAAGATTTTATTTTTTCCATTCAACATGCATATTTTAAATAGTGCCTATTGTGTATTTAGACGCCCCTGTTTCCTCCAACTACTTGAAAAACGGATCGCTTTGAGAACTGATGGCACTCACTTAATTCTCTGCTGCCGGGTCTCAACGCACGAGAGACACAATCAGTCACTCGGTTAATGACCTCTATAATGAATGTCACTCGCTGAATCCATTCTATACCATTATCTCTTTTGGTCCCTGGCTCTCCTGTCTTTGAACGGTTTTTATCTTGACCAACAACCTGCTGCCCTCATCTTCCTCTCCAGCCGTCGTCTCAAGCTGTTTGTTTCTATTTCTAACTCATCTCCCACTTTAAACATTTTATTCAAGCTGCTTTTCTTCAAATATTTTTTTTCTTCAACCTGTAATCTTAACTCCGATTCTTGAAGCATCAGTCATTTCCTCAGAGTCCTACGCATTTTATCTCAGCAGCGATTTCTTTCGGCGTCACTTTCATTGCATTTTCTCCCAGCTGTCAGACTCGATTTACAACTAATTGAGTTTGCATTTGTTTTACTTTCACTCCTCACTCTTAACTTAAAAAAGTCAGACTGTTGTGCCCTGCAAGTCTTTAATAGGGTATTTGAACACTGAAAAACAGCACAAATACTGTCTAATAAACAAGGATCAGCTATTCTAGTATTTAGACCACTGCACAATTTAAATAACTAGTTATTGTTTCTCAAATGATTTTCTTTAGACTTTTACAACCTTTTGCTCAAATTCACAGAATAAAAAGGACAAAAGAAAAAGAATAAATTGAACATGAAAATACATTTCTTAAGAAGAAACTAGGAAATTCTTGCCTCATCAAAATAATTGATGTAAAACATAGATTTTTTTTTTTTTTTTTTGCAGTCCTAAGAGAGTTTTCAGTGTGCTGCATAATTAGCTCTATAACCTTTACACCTGGCTCTGTGTTCACACTCATTCCTGCCTCTGGCTACTTTACATTCACATCTCACCCAAACAGAATTTCAGAAATACATGATGCAAAATATTAGACGTTTCCAACATCTGTGAACCATCCTTCCATATTTTTGTGTCTACTCATACTTTATCATTTTTTTTTTGTAATTGTTGACTAGTTGCTGTAATGCCAATAAAGATATAGTTTTTTTTATTTATTTATTTATTAGATGGCCATCTTAGAATTGACAAAAGTGTAAATCAAAGCTGATACTTTTTTTCCAAACAGGTACTCCTTATACGCCATGTTAACTTTTGTGACGTGTTATTTTAAAGAAACTATAAAACAAAATGTATTCTGTGTCCATCTTTGATTTCCTGTCTCTTGTCATTTCGTCCAGTCTGAGTAAAGATCACAGTCTACCCTTTTTGTCTTCTCCATTTATAAATCCTCCTCTTCCCAACTGTCTCCTCTTCCCACGTCGCTTCCTGTCTTGACTTTTAAACCCGGTCCATTTTCGTGATAAAAAGCAGCATTTGCTTATTTCGAGCATTTTTCTTCTCGAGCTTCATCCGGCTCTCTGTGTGGGATCCGTCTCCTCTCCCTATCGGCAGGATTAGATTTCTCAGTCTAACATGCATATCTACTTTATCACACCCAAAACTAATCTGATCTCTGCCTACCGCATTTCTTCTCCAGCTTGTTCTGTGCTACTAACTCCTATGTTGTGCTTCTACCTCCCCTGGTGTAAAAATACAAATTGCTTCTGCAGAACCAACAGATTTAATTTCTGTCTGTCCTCTCTTCTCGCCGTTCACCAGTTTATCCTTTCACAAACTAATTTAGTGCGGATCCTCGCTTCCGTCTTCCTGACTTGCGCCTCCCTTGCATCTCATGAATTTTTTCTTTGTATCGTTCAGCTCTGCGAGGCGTTGCCCCCTGTGTTACAGCGAGTGTAATCACATATCTGCCCTTTCTGTCGGCTTTTATCTCCACCTGTAAGGTTCACTGTCTGCTGGGAACTTCCTGAAGCCACCAACTACTTTCAGAGCTAATAAATGGTGCGCTGCTATGTCAGAGATGCAGAGTATGCATTTTTATTTTAGGTAAAAGCTACTTCTGTTATAAATAAAAACCAAAATATTCTTGTTTTCTGTGTTTTCATATGTTACCGTGACCTCATATATCACAAGGTATGATAAGATTTTGGCACAGTGAGTCAGTAGGTTCTCTAAAACTATCACTCAAGGCAAAAATCAATAAATCAATTAGATATAGAAACTTGTCCTAAAAAGCCACCAGAAGGATTTTCCCATCATACAGAACAGTTTATGAAAAGATTGATGGATGGAAAAGTAGCAAGATACATTTTTTAAATCATTAGATTTTGGAGCCAGATAACTCCTCTAACACCAAAACGAGCTTTTTACAACACGTCTCTAAAGTAAAAAAGCGCTATGAGCCATCTGGACCACCAGAGCACAACGCTGACACTCAAAAGAAGCAGTTGTTGTTAACAAGAAAAAACACTTTCTAATGGAAATATAACTCAAATCGATGTTACTTATTGGCAACACAGAAAGTGATGGAGTGAGCACTTTTACTTTCACTATAGATTCTCTATGCAGGAAATGTGTGTGAGTAAAGAGGGAGGATTTCTCCTCATCCAGCCTCTCTATTCAGAATACTTTTTTTTTTGCCTCCGGTGAATATGAAGCAATTGTAAAGTTGGCTTCCAGGGCTGAAGGACAGGAACATAACGCAGTTCATGCCAAATTGAAAACAAAAAGCTCCAGTGTGGGTGTTATTAGGGAAATATACTCTGTTTTAGTGAAGCTTGGGCTTTTTGTGCTTCTTTTTTTGTAAAACATATTGGCTGATCTCAGCAGATAGCGCCATTATAAATGAAATCAAAACAGTTTTCAACAAATGGTCTTCCTACACATTTACCCGCTATAATTAACGGCAGCCACCAATTGTTATCTGACGATGGTGTTTGATTGCAGCTGCTTTTTGAATTTTACGTCAGAACTTTAGCTTCCCTTGTGTAGGATGAGCTTGAACTGGATTTTTGGGGGCTTACGGCAAGGTGTGAAAATGTAAAAGCGGACAGTCACATTATTACAAGGTTTACGTGCTACAAGTTTATAAAACTGAGATTTTCAGCTGCTTCTCTTCACTGCTGCTCTTACACGGTACTTATAAGAAGTTATGGGAGCTGGAAAACATCTTGCATATCAGAGCAGATACGCCGAGCAGAACCTGAACAGACGATGTGTCTGCCTGATGGCAGCCAGAACTTTGGTTTTATTCAGTCATAGTTTATCACAAGGAGTTTATTCTCCACTTTTGGGAGTTACTGTACATACAATCTGGACTCCCAACAAAGAGCTTTCATATTTATCTGAATCTAACATTTTTGTAATTCAAACCAAGCTTATGCTCCAACACCAAACTCTAAACCTGTATCAACATCAACAATAGCCCTTACGTTTAATACCTTTACATTTGACAAGCACATTTTGATTGTACAGGAAGCGTATCTGATGATGGTCATGAATGTATTCGACTAAGTGGAAGGTTAGAAACCAACTTTTCGATCAGTTTTGCTCTTTGGCCAGCAGACATCCTCTGAGGTTTGGACTCACTAATATAAAACACCACAGCAGCTGTTTCATTCCCAGTTTAGATTAATTATTTAAGAAGGCAGATGTCAGGTCACGAGAAATTTGCAGGCGCTTAAGAGCTGATTTTTTTTTTCAGTCAGTGAGTGTATTTCTCTTCTGTTTCCTTATAACATCAGACTTTTCTGTAAACTCAGTTGAGCCCATTTTGACCTAGTTTGGCATAATGTAGAACATGACATTGTCAGATTTTATTGTTATTTTTTATATTTAAAACCAAAATGAAATTTATTTCAAAAACATGTTTCCATGCAGATATGTTACTCCGGTGATGTTACATAAGATGCTGATGCTCCAACAAAGCCGCTGCCAGAAAACGTTGAGTTGCTCAGACGAGCTGAAGTAGAATGAGTTTAGGGTGCCTGCACTGCCACTGTTTTGGTAAATCACATAACACAGAATTTAGTCATTTTATCAGTGAGGACACTAAACCTTAACCAATCAGATGGAACGTAAACAGGAAATGCAACGGATTTGCCACTACTGGCAGGTTTGAAGACAATCCTCATTCTCACCGTTTGCCTCCGAATCCTCATTAAAGGCTCAGTTTAACCCATTTGTAAATCAAATGTGACGTGTTACAGAATGTCAAAATCTATCAAAAATCACTCATCCTGTACTGTTTCTACTAATCCCCGATGAACAGTTTAAGGCATGTGTCTCAGAAAAGTAAAACCTTGCGTTATGTGAAATCCCACATTGGAAATCTATATTTTATTACCCATTTGGGTTTTTGTTGCCTTCAAAGAAATGGTGGCATCTTTAAGCTTGGCACAAACAGATGAAGAAACTGTTAATGATTAAGTGAGTTTTCCCACAATGTGGGTTTATTATTTAATTCCTTGCTCACCTCTGGGGATCCAACTGGGGATATTTGAGAGAGTAAATTAGAATAAACCATCTAAATGTCTCTTTTAAAGAGTTAGATTCTGGCTAAGCTAAGGCTGAATGTGTTTTGTTGTCACCCTGACTATTTTTTGTCTGACTTTTGTATTTTGTGCCTTGTGTTTCTGAGTTATTTTTGTGTGAAAGTTGATTATTATTCTACATTTCTAATCTCCTCAGTTCCTTAGACTTGTTCCCTGCTGTTTCCAGTCCCTTGGTCTCTGCATTTGGGTCCTCATCAAATTTGAAACGTCACCACCACATCTTGTTTTCCCACAAGATGAGAAAACAATTTTTTAGATTTTCTTTGAAGTTAGGTTTAGGTGCAGCCTGCGCTACACTAATCTCTTTTCAGAGCTAGTGTGCTACAAAGGGACACCAGCGCAGTTGTTCACGCATCAAACCTGACTCAGATCTGATGCCGACTTCTGTTTCTGACTGAAAAAATAAAAATAAAGATACGACTCCCTCTGTGGAAAACCAAGGTTTCCAAGTGTTGATGAAAACCCCGGGCAAGCTCAGCTCCTGCCTGTGAGAGTGATCCGTAGAGTTTCAGGGAAAAACCGAATCAAAGCCACAAAGACAGGATAAGGGGGGCAGGGGGTAACGGCGGGGCCGGACGGAAAACCGAAAGAAACACAGAGCAAACAAGGTTAGTAGATGTCTGGAGATTTATAGGAGTTGCAGAATCAATTCGTCCCTGACTATTCCTCGTCATCCCTCTTTCTTTTTCTTTCTGTTTGCCCCGGGGCGGTGAGGAGACGCTACAACTCCCGACACCTACGCAGGAAGAGCTCAGCAACAACAGACCGGGCTGATTTCCCTTGTTCTCGCTCACCTCTCTTCATCCATTTCCCCCGGAAGCTTCACCTCTTTATTATTCTCACTCAGTTCATCCGTCTCCCTACATCCACAACTAAAACCGTTGTCATACTCCGCCCTCTCCTTTCAAGCCGACTCCATTATTTCTCCATTTTCCTTGTTAAGTTATTGCAAAACATTTTTCTTTTCCTTTTTAATATTTATCATTTTATTTTTGCAATTATTTCTATCCCCTCTGTCTTCATTTATTAGACTTAAATCTTTTTTCAAAATAATTAACAAATCATAGTTTAGGATTTGGGAAACATCAAAAAGTTAAAAGGTTTTTTACTCACAGTAGGAAGTGACATGTGATGCCATAAATTCAACATCATGTCACTTCCTTCTCCAATAAACTACAGTGGGGAGAAAAAAAACTTGACCTTTGTGTTGTTGTGTTTCAATGCAAAGAATAGACATAATTGCTAAACGTGAATTGTATTGCTAGTTGCATTTGGCTTGGTTTCAGAGCATTAACTCGTTCTCGTCAATCCCAGCTCCAAGCTCCAACTTCCATCAAATTATTTTCATTCACTGTCATAAAATCTACCACTTTAAAACATTCCCACATCTCTTCATGATTCCTCGTTTTTAAGTCGCTGCCCGTCTCATTTTCTTATTTTAACTGATCTCACATCACCGGTCCAGAGGAGCTCCGGTCTGGAAATCTGCATCCTTTCTGGTAATGTTTTGGTGGGATCCGTCCACACACAGACCAAACTTTTTACCGCATTTCTTTCCCGGTAAATAACTTTTCTCTCCTAAATCCGATTATCTGAAATGATCTCCACCGCTTTCCTATTTCTCCCTAATAAAGATTTTATTACTTCTTCTCACTCATGTTCCCGTCAGCTCTACTTCTCAGATTTCTCTCCATCCTATAATCCTGGGCTCCTTCATCTCTCTTTCACTTTGTCACGACACTTCTCTTTCTGCTCTCCTCATTTCTTATCTCTCTGCTCATCTCATCTCATCCCCTCCCTCCGTCTCGGTGGGAGGCTGGAAAACGCTCCGTCTCGCTCATGAAAGAGAAGTGCCGCATCCTTCTTCCAGCTCTCTTTTGACTCGAAATAAAAAGAAATGTAAAATATCCCCCAGACTCACATATAGTCGCACACAACCTAGCCTCCATACTCTCTTATATCAAGTCAATGGCTGAGGCAATATAAAGGGACAGAGAAGAGGGATGATGTCTTGAAAAGAGTTTGGTGTATTGGGCAAGGTGAGAAAAGATGCAGCAGCTTTTGTGTCTGGGTTATAGCAGGCGAAAAGATGACAAATTAAAAAATAGCAACTGCCTCTGTGTGTGTGTGTCTGCATGTGAATGCCTGTGTGTTACAGACAAAGTAACAGGTAGCTCGGGAGGAGGAATATGTGTGTGTGTGTGTGTGTGTGTGTGTGTGTTTTCATGTTGTTCGGCTCAACATGACAAAAGAGAGAAAACGGAGTGGATCAAAAAGGAAGTCAGTGTGGGACAAGAACAAAGAATCCCTGACAGTCTGCGTTACTTTACCAGAGCACACTTAAAGACGTAACACAAAAACAGAGGGATGCATTCGCTGCTCCTTATTTTCATCGCGTCTTCAGCTTCTACATAAATAATGTGGAAGCAAACATTGGTTTGTTTCTACCTCTAATGTCTATGTGTTTTTTTATTTTTTATTTTTTTATTAAATCAAGTAATAATTCAAATGCCTTCAAGTTTTCAAACATTTATGTCAGGGTTAGCATATTGAGAAAGAATATATAAAAAATGTATCTTGGGTTTTGGGTAAAAAAAAAAACAGTTAAAAGAATTAAAGAAAGAAATTATAAAATGAATTGCAAAAGTTTGATTGTGAATTTTTTTTTTTCATTCACACAGAACTAAACATGGTGCTGAAACACCCACAAACAACCAACATGATGTTTGAGCTAAATGTACTTTAGCTCGTTGCAAAGATGCAACAAAGTTTTTGTTGTCATGAAAAAGATCCTGTTAACATTCTTGGAGTGCAAAACAGACCCTCAGAATGCTACTGCCACCCCCGTGCTTCACAGTTGAGCTGAGTGTTTGACTCTCTGCAAATATGTTAAGCTTTAAAGCAGAGGTTCCCAAACTGTGGGACGCGGCCACTAGGGGGGGCGCCGTGCCATTGCAGGGGGGCGCAGGAAGCCGTCTGGATGAAAAAAAAAAAAACATGAACGCTGTATGCCCTGGGTTTTTACCTTAGAATGGCCAACTCTGTTATTCCTATATCAATTTGATACAGTAGGGGCTTCAGCACTTCCCATATTTGTGTCCTCTGTCACTTTTATCAGCAGTTAAAACTGTTTAATCCGCTGTTAACATGTTGTAACCTGTTTTTCCGAGCAGCCTTTAAACGCAACATGAGCGCTACGACGCTCGCGCTGGGTTTCCACCTGTGAAGGAGACCTGCTGCTGCTGCTGGGCGGAGCTACGTAGGTTTGTGTTAGAATCACGGCAGCAAACCAGCAAAACACAAAGAACTTTTCACTTTTCACAGTTTTTCCCTCCAAACTAACCGACTGAGTTGAGTAAAGCTGTTGGATGCAGGTAATGTTAACTAAAGATGACTAGCTAATATCAATACAGAACCTTAAGCTTAACAAGTAGCCTGTAGGCTACTGGTGTTGTCTATTTTCAGCTACGATTCATTTTGCTCCCAAAAAAGTTGATTTCCCCCCGTTCATCTGGAGCCGGGGCAGAGTATAACAGGGAGTCTCCAAGAATCCACCCCCCACTCCCTTCGCTCACACACATCGTTCAACCAGACAGCTATTTGTAAGCCATAGGGGTGGGGTACAGAAATAGTTTGGAAACCACTGGGGGGGCCCAGGAGAAAAAGTTTGGGAACCACTGCTTTAACATATTCATTATTTAAACTTTGGCTTCCTTCTTAGTTTCTGCTTTCTTAGTCCAAATTGATCATGCCTTTCATCTGAGCGATACAGTTTGGATAAAAAATGTGAACAGAACTTTGTGCTTCAACAGAACAATAAATCCAATTAGCAATTTAATTGGAAGATATTTTCCCTGAAAAGTCTGCTTTGTTCCGAGACACCAACCTATTCAATGAAGCTCTACCTCTTCTGACAAGTAGACTGGTCAAAAATGCAGCTGAAATGGTGTTTTTATTGTTTATGGGATTAGGTGTCGTTGAAAATCAGGCCACGCTCAATAAATAAATAATTAAAATGAATCACTAAAAGGCCAAAATTATATTATGACATTCATACACACGATGGTCTGAACAAAAAGTTCACTGGAACTAAACATGCTAAATATGACCAGTTATTAATCATCCCCTCACAAATGTGCCAGTTAGTATGTTCAAAAGTCTAATGGTTCTGGTTACAATGACCTTCAATGTTTATATGCAATGAGCCTTGATTTTCACTACTGCTGCTGCTGCAACCCAATGAAGGTCCAGTTTATAGCCAAGTTCACACATCCTTTATAGAGTCCGATGTTTCATTGTAGCAACCAGTCAATATAAACCGTGTAGGTTGGGAAGTGCATGGAAAATCGGAGGCAGTAAAGCATGTTATGCCAACCGGAGCAGTCAGAACCAACACATGGATATTATAAAGGTTCAATACCAGAAGAGAAATCTGAAATCGCTCACATTTCAGAGTTTTCTATACCACAGATCAAGCTGTGCCTGCATCTCTTTCTTTGCCCTCATCCATGACTCTCTCCATCCCACTCACCGGTGTAGTCTTCACGGCAGATGCAGGTGTAGCCTCCTTCTCTGCGGGCACACACTCCTCCGTTCAGGCAGGGGTTGGAGTAGCACAGGTTGATCTCCGTCTCGCAGTAATCGCCCGTGAAGCCCACCGGGCACCGGCACCGCAAGCCGGCGATGGGATGGATCGGGCGGAACAAGATGGAAGACGACGAGATGAAGGGCGCCGAGCTATTGAAGTGCAGCACTGAGATGCATTTCATGTAGTTCTGGCAGGGCTCTCGCAAACACACGTTGTCATCGAATGGGAGAACCTTGAACAATGGAAGAGGAGAGAGGAAAGAGAAAGGTACAGACCATCATTGCTTAGTATGCAAGTTGCTTTCATCCCAATTTGTCAGATCCCTCTGTTAGCTGCGTCGCTGTAGATATTCACCGCCACCGGGATCAGGCCTCTGCACACATCATGTTCTCTCTTCCAGCTTTTCAGTTGTTATCTGAACTTTACAATTAAACCAGAACCGGCCGGCCTCCATCTAGCTCAGACTTCAGCCAGCTTTGCAAAAGCGGGAGCAGAGTTTGATGGAAACTTTAATGGCTCTTTTAATGGATATTCCTATGAGTCATAAAAAGCAGTGATGGAAATATTAAAACTCTTCCCTTGTGTGAAGCCGAATCAATAAAATAAAGCATGTTCCATTACAAACCAAGACCTTCAGCCAGAACCTCAATCACTGCTCAGTACTTTCTGTAAGCAGCGATGTACATGATGTGTCGATGTAAAAAGACTCTGCTCCATGGATGGATGGATGGATGGATGGATGGATGGATGGATGGATGGATGGATGGATGGATGGATGGATGGATTTCAGAGTCTGGCTCATCAACTCCATGTATTTCCATGTATTGTTCCATGTTCCATGTATTTCTAATGTTTTCTAAAAGTTTATCAATTAAAACCATTTAATCCTGTCAAAATAAATCTCGTGATTAATTTGATTACTCTAAAACTGCTTGGTGCATGATCCATACTCTACTGGATCCTCAGCTGCATCTATACCTGCTCCTGTGTTGGTGAGGATGAGTGTTTTTTCAGTTCTTCATCGTCACTGTGTTTGTATGAAATGACGCGCCACGTGTCATTGAGAAATTTTCACCGCCACTTGGATTTTTATCCTGATGTTGGCCATTTATGTTGAATGTTTCGGTTCTTTTTGTCCTTGAAAAACCTGTTTATTTCCTCAAAATGTCTCTCTATCCTGAGACACTTTTGATCGTGTCCTCTGTCCTGTTTTCAGCAAATCTGTCATCACTTCCTGTCTTTCATGTGCAAATATTTTCAGTTTCTACGGACAGATTTGCTCTCGCTGGAGAGCCTTTACTCTTTGATGTTGGGTTTGAAGCTGAATCTCCACTTATGCACTTTAAATTGCCAAATGATTTGTTTTTGATGTACACTTTTAAATTGTAAACGTGATTTGTTCTTTTTTTTTCTTTTCTAAAAACAAAAGTATTAGATTAAGATGGATGGCATTAGCGCCTCTCTATAAAATTCCTTCAGTACATATTAGAAATATTATACCGGGAATTCAACGGTATGAGGAGACCTTTAAGTACGGTAGTCTGTCACCAAACTGTGTAAGAACAATTAATTTCCAAAAACCGCCCATTTTCCCCCCCCATCAAATCTGGTAAATTAAATAAAAACTCAACTTGAATTCTTAAATCAAAGTTCTTCTTTCATACCCATGAAATGGCAGCCATACATAATTCACAATGCATCAGATTTCACACGTTCACATGTTCAGATCTGAGTTGTTGTGTTTTTTTCGGTTCTGTGTGCACAGAATTGCTCAGGGCTGTGTAGACGTGTAGATAACTGATGCCCAGTGTTGTGTGCAGGTATGTGGATTTCATGCATGGTGACATATGGTGGTGATATTTGTGTACTCTTGCGTGAAGCCATATGGCTGCTGTGTGATTAGCATCTGGCTCGTGTTACTGTCAGTTCATGTCAGATATTCCTTGGCAAGTCAAGAGAAATCTGAACTATTTGAGGTAGGTGCTTTAACAAACATACGTTCATCTCGACAAATGAGTATCATCTCCATTAAAGCGTGTCAGCACATGAAAGCATTAAGAGCTCTACAACTTCCTGGTAGAGAGTTGTGCTAACTTTGGACATGATGAACGAGAAACTTGGCTGACGTGCATCTTGAAATCCACCTCCAGATTCTTGACCCTTAACTTCCAAATGAAATGTACGCTTCACCTTCTCCTGAAAACAGTACTTTTGTCTCCCTTGACATTGATTCCAATGTTGCCTCTGGTTCAGGAGAGACCTAATACAAGTAACACCACAGGAACGTGGCTTTATTTACAATCTTCTCAAGGCTACAGGTGTCCCTGTGGTGCCGTACTTTCCTTCTCTCCATTCAACCTTCTCCTTGTGGATAATGGCAATAGCTGTCTGTTGGGCAGCTATTAAATCAACCGTTTTCCTTGCAGTTCTGTATTGAAAATATTTTTTTTATTGGGGTAATGTAAAATTCAGAATTTTTGCAAGCCATAATCATCATAATGAACAGAAATAAACAAATAACTGTGCAATTCTACATGTAGCAGGTTTATGAGGTTCACATTTTGAACTGAATTACTGGTACTGAAATCTCTTAACTTTTTGGTTCTTTTTTTGTTTTATTGAGGTGGAGCTTCACATTTGTATTGTTTTGATTGGTAAAGTTTCTGCTTATTAGGTTCTATTTATTTTGAAAGTCAAAGACATTTCACTAATACCTAAAGAAAGAAAGTCAACATTTACAAAAGGGCTTAACTGTCTCCTTTAAATGTATTTTTGGGAATCTAAAACTAACTACGAAATTGATAAAGAATATATGGTTAGTAATAAACTTTTATCAACCTTTTCCTTTTTGAGATAAGCTTTATTCTGTTGTAAATACTTTTTTTTTAAAAAAAAATCATGCTCAAGTAAGACACTAAGTATTGTTCAAGATAAAAAATATAAATTTGTTGTTCAGTAAATAAGGACACGGGACTAAGTGAAGCAGCTACTAGCCTGTTAGCTATGCATGAACATCTCTGTGTCGTGTGTCTTAATGTAAACAAACCTCCATCTGCGTCAGCGACGTCAGCCTGGGCCTGTTCAAATACAGCTGCTCCTCCAGCGTCTCGGAGGGGAAGAAATGGCCGCCCGGCAACGCGGCAGAGAAGCTGACGTTCAGGATGCGTCCCGGTGTCGCGTCCAAGTCCGGCTGGATGTTGAAGATGAAAACGTCCTCGACGGGCACAGAGAGAACCGCGGACACACCCTCCAGGAAGTTTCCGAGCAGCGGGGAGAGGAAGTGCTCCTGGGACATGTTCTGCAGGCGGACGGTGACGCTGCTTCCCAGCATGTCCTCTGTGATGATGAGGACACGCAGGACACATTGGGCTGAGATGCTGTGGACGCCGTCTGAAAAGTGAAGAAAGAGCCAAGAGGGGAAGATTGTTGGTGTGAATCCAAATCTGTTTATTTGTTCACAGGCATATTTTAAAACATGCAGCAAAATACTGTTTAATAAAGATAATAAAACAAAATAAAACATATATCACTTAAATATATATATATATATATATATATATATATATATATATATATATATATAGATAGATAGATAGATAGATAGATAGATAGATAGATAGATAGATAGATAGATACATGTAAAGATCAATAAAAAAAACTAAAAGGTTCTCATAAGATTCAAAATACGTGCACAGAGATACACAATACTTACTACTGGAATTAAATACCAATGAACATGTTTATGTCCAGTCTTTCTAAAGTACAGACAATCTTTATTTTTAATCAACTTGTTCCTCAGATTGGTGAAACAGTTGCCTTTGTTATTGTTTGGTTTTGCAAAAAAAATAAATAAATAAGACATTAAACAGTTAAAGTTGCAAAAAACTGGTTTTGAATGTAGTTGAGTAAATATATTTGGGCCACATCTAAAGTGATGAATACCACATGAAATAATAGCTGCAGCTAAATTACATTTATCAATGTGGTATAAAACCCTCCTGTGTGTTTCGTGTGACCTAATCCAGGACAGCAATGAGAAAAGAAAAACAGAGAGAAATGAAAGAGAAACAGAGACAGAGACGAAATACGCAGTGACTGTAATACAATAAAACAATTGCTCGCTGCGTACTTCACTTGTGTATGATCATAAATTACAGATACATACATTCATGGTAAGAGAGGCTGCCTGCAAATTAAATATTCGGGTAATGGCTGCTGTTTTTAAAGAACTACATCAGCCACAAATCCCTCAATAAACCCATTTTAATTAAACTGTCAAGATAAATAAATTGTTATTTAGTTTTTACATCTATTTTCACCAGAGCAAGTTTATATTTAATCTTCTTGAATTCGTTTATTCAAGTAAGAATAACTTTGAGAAAAGTTGCATTTATGGGTCATATATTATTAAAATAGTAAGAAATCAAAAACAGCGACTGCATTTGGAGAAGTAAACAGACAGCTCTGTGTATTTTGAAAGCAGATTTTGGTCAAGAAAAGGCCCTTGGAGAAAAATATCCTTCTGAACAATCCCATTTGTCACGTGATGAAACATTTCTATCCTGTGGGTTTTACTTCCAGGGTTACAATAAAATCATCCACGAAGCACACAGGGTGGAAACTTCCAACCTTTGGCATCATGCAATGTCTACAGCAGTCAGAATCCAGATGTTTCTGATTTTTAATGACAGCTTCAGATATCACTGCTGGTAAATCTTAATCTCAAATTTCAGCTGTGGTGAAAAGGAATTCACTGAGCATTTAAGAAAATAGACAATTACAGAACCATCAATGTAAATTCATCAATTTCACTTCACAGCATAAATATACTGTATTAAATATTGTTGCGAGTGTTGGAAATACTTTTAAAGCACTCCACGAAAGTTTTAATAAGTCATAAAGATGCGCAAAACAATTATTTCTCATTACTTCCAACACCAGTCGTGCTCCTTTAGTTAGAAACGGTTCATTATTGACCTAAAGCTATTTCATCCACAACCTGTGTTTCATCATCAATACTGGCAGGCTGCATGCAGCTCTGTGTGTCTGTAAAGCAATCCACTGGGACAAAGGGGCCGCACCAACTGGAGGAGGCAATTTCTAACAGTGCGGTGGTGACTTGGTGTTAAAGTCAAACAAATAAAAGACAGTAAATCTTGAATGAATGAGGAAGGCGGCAATATGAGGAAAAAGGCCCCGAAGCAGGAAAACATACTACTGTGATGAAGGAAAGAGAGGAACATGGCAGAAATTGATGGAGGGTGAGGGGCAGAGAAGAGAGGGACACAGAGGATCAGGAGGACAGAGAGGCAGCGGAGGATGAAGGACAGCAAAGGAGGTTTATTAAAAAACCAGGAAGAGGGAAAAGCACGCAACGGTGAAGGAGCGGAGAAAAAAAGAGTGCTTTTAAACCAAATACTTGTTTAAATTTCATTTTATTTTTGTCAATTACTGTGGAATGAAACTGTGCAAACAAAGGTGGGAAAGGAGAGATAACCCCCCCCCCCAAAAAAAAAAAAAAAAAAAAAAAGGGGAAAACAAAAAAA
>NW_015112855.1:243128-246949 GCF_001443285.1 Poecilia latipinna
CGGAGAAAAAAAGAGTGCTTTTAAACCAAATACTTGTTTAAATTTCATTTTATTTTTGTCAATTACTGTGGAATGAAACTGTGCAAACAAAGGTGGGAAAGGAGAGATAACCCCCCCCCCCAAAAAAAAAAAAAAAAACACGAAGGAGGACACACAAATCAAACCAGTGGTCAGAATCACTGAAACAGGAGGAAGAAATGGAGGGAGGATGGGAGAAATAACACAGGAGTACAAAAGTGGGGGGTTGGGTTCAGTGGCAGCTGGTTTGATTACTGGATTACAAGGAGCCTCACTGCCTGCTGACCCCCAACACACACACACACACACACACACACACACACACACACACACACACACACATGCACACACACGTTCAAAACCAAATGGCCTTCGTAATACATTTACAGCAGGAGGAAAGACAACTCTACAATATAGACACGTACACGTAACAGACATGTTTATTCTGCTCATGTTAAATGGTCCAAATTATTTATTACTAGGCTGAATCCAAAAGCAAACAAAATCCAGTAATTGATTCTGATCCTTCTCTGCCATTAAAATGATCTCTTAGGATCCGTGACAAAAGCTGGGATAATCTGCTGGAGCAGCACACGATCACATCATTAAATACACTGTTAAATGCACAGTTCAGCCTGGAAGTGGTTACTAAACTCTGGTTTTACATCATATAATTGAGTTCCTATGAGAGGAGGCGCATCACTTTTATTCAGGTAGAGCCATTTTAAAACTGGAGCTAACAAGCAATGACTGGCTCATCTGTAAGGCAGCTGAATGCAGGCTTGTTACTAAGCAGATCTCTTGATTAAATGTCATGTTTGTAGACTCCCAATGTTACGTTATAAGAGGCAAAACTGTATGATATTCTTTGTAGCAAGCACTCAAAAATGACCAGATTTAGTTTATTCTATATTTTTGCTTCAGTTTATGACTCAAATTGAAATTTTTGTATTAGCTTCTTTTTTTGTTTTTTTTGTTAAATGTGGTATTTTCAGTGAAGCTTTTCCCAAAAAAACAAAAAATGATTCTTCCCACAGACACTCCAGGGCCTTGATGTTTTTTTTGTTTTTTTTTTACTTTGCCAAGCTGTTTTATGCACAGTAAGCATGGTAGCCTCCTGCGATCCATGTGCTTGTTTTCAGACAAACAAAAAAAGCAATCCCACTGCCAGACAAAGAGGAAATGTTCATCTGAGTCACAGCCTCACAGGAATCCTCTTTCAGAGGCTCGCTGCAGAAACGTTCAAGCTCCAAATTTTGACAAATTAACAAATCACACAAACGGATCAAAACGTAAAACGCCCTTTAAAGGTACCGGCATCAGGTCCCCTGGTGGTTTCCAGGGCAGCATTGTGATGCAGTTGGTATCACCGTTCCCAAGCAGCAACGCAGTCCAATCCCAACGTGGTTTCTTTCTACAAAGAGCTTATGTATTCTCCTATTTTCTCATGTCAGTTGATCTCTTCAAATTGCTCTTATGTGTGTGAGTGTGTGTCTGCACAGTTGGTTGCTCTGTGTTGCTGATGGACTGTTGATTTGTCCAGGTTGTACCCTGCCTCCGGCCCAATGACCGCTGCAGATAGGGACCAGCTCCCCCCCCCCCGCCTCACCACCCTGCGACTCCGCCAGGATAAACGGGTTCAGACGACAGATGACTGGATGGTGGCTTCTAAATTCAGGGAGGTTTTATCAGACTTCAGAGCATTTTATGCCCTCGAGCTGCAACTCTAGCCTCTGACTGTAAACCAGATATACATCTGTTTCACGGCAAAACTCAGTGGAGTCTCATCCTTGGATTTTATTTGATTTTTGTTTATTGGATTGATTTTAGTTTTGCTAACCTTTTTTCAGCCAACCAAAACCATTACTGTGTGAAGTCAGGTCTTTGCTTTACCTCCATTTCTCACCTAATCATGATTATTAATTAACTAGTGATTACCAGAGCCAGCATGTAGATTGGCATGAGATGTAATAGTTAGGTGCTCTCCGCTCGACCACAGATATCGAGCAAAACAGACATTGTCAGACATTTCCAGCTGCTGTAAACATGCAAATTGAGTTTTCCCCGTGAGGAAAACTGATTTTTTTTTTTTTTTTTTTGTGGTGCACAAGTGAGGACAGGATCTCAGGAGACAATTCATAACGTTGACCTAGAGGCCTATTTTGCAGCGTCTATTACCATTTTAATGTTTCTCCCCCCCGACCCGACATCCGTCTCACTTTGTCCTGACTCTGTCTAATAAATGCTAAATGCATATGAGCTGTAAGAAGTTAAAACCAGAGAGCAAAGACCAAACAGGCTGAGGGAGAATTTTGCTTGACCCTGCTACGGTTTTTGTGTTTTTTTTTTTCAGTTTTGGTGTTGTTAGTGTAGACGTGATCGCCACCTGCTGGCAGGGCATACGTACCACATTTGACTGCAACCCCGAAGACAGCATAGACACAGATTTTATTCACTCAGGAAAAAAAAAATCAGCTCAAAAAAGACGAAGAAGTGTCGGCAGAATCTTTCTGTTCCATTCTTTAGTTACCTACGATCAAATCTTATCAAATATACAAGAATCTGTTTGAAAAATCATGTCGTGTGATCACATTTTGTTTGAGCTTTTAGACATTTGTTCGGTTCTGTTGCTGTCTTTCTGCCTGCTTTCAAGTCTTTTTCACAGCTTTCTTTTTAGTTGCAGTAAAGCTAATCTGAGCAGCTGACATTAGCACAGGAACTTTCACACAAACCAGTTTGGAGGTCTGAGAATGAGGAGTAAAACCACCACAGGGCTGTTACAAGGTTTTGTGCTATGAGATCTTATGATATTCATTGCCAGAAGGGAGTCTGTCTCGCAGAGCGCTAAAAGGTTTTCCTCAGTATTTGAAGTTGTGTTTTAAGCTTCACAACTTGTGTCTAAGGTCCTTTTTAGTCCCTTATCTATGTGTTCTTTACTTTTATGATATCATGAAAGTTCCCAGCATGGATGGGGGTTAAAGAGGGCCACCAATTATCAAGCATCTGTTTAAACATGTAATGATCGTGAGCTGTAAAGGTAAAGGTAGTAAATACTTAGTTACCTAAATAGTCCACATATCTATTATCTTATTGATATTAATTTTTGCATCCAAACACAGCCAGTAGATAAAAATCTTTAAAGTTCAGTTGTGTTTCTTGCACCTTCATGGCATTCATTTCTACCCAGTAACATGAATTTGTACTTATATGTATTGTTGTGAAATTGTAATTATGAATAAAGCATGACTTGTGTTTAAGGAACATGGAGCAACACCGACTTCAATTTGCTTTCTTCATACATTTGTTTTGCTTGGGGCTTTGACTAGGCAGCACATGATGTGAATGTTTTGCTGCTGCATGTTAAAAACTCTTGTAATATTCTCCTGTGTGAAAGGGCTTCAACTGAACAGTTCATAATGTGGCTGTTTTTCTATTCAGGATTGTTGCAGGAGAATAGATGGGGAACGTCAAAAAGACGTTTGCTTTGACGATGCAGATCAGCTCAGGTTTAGTAAGGCTGAGTGTACAAATGCTGATCAGCAGAAGACTTTAGAACAACTTTTGCTTTATTTAAAGCACTGAATACATTTGGACATTCTGCATGAGGACTCCGACACAGCTCAGCTGGACATGTGAGAAATTAAGAAGAAAGAAAATGATGTGATAAGATTCACCTTTTCAGTTCAGTCGTCCTGCTTGCATACTCTGAAAACACATACGGTCTATCATCATGTTGCTGCGACTTGAATGTTGTGAATTATAGCATCATGTTTTCTATTATCATTTTACAACACGATATATAT
>NW_015112855.1:250897-255794 GCF_001443285.1 Poecilia latipinna
CCACCCACGGAGGGTGAGAGGGGAATTTTTTTTTTTTTTATATATTCTTCTGCTATTTCCAGAAATGATCCATGCCATTCCAGACTTTACAATACTGTTGCACATTTTCCTTCACAATTTAAAGAAGGTCTATTCAGTATTTTGTAGCCGCACATATATCCAACCTCTGAGTTCGGGATAAATTTATTCTATAAGGTCAATACTGAAACTGACTAAACAGACATAAAAGCAAATATGCCTTTTTTCATCAGCCAATAACATGTCTCTTTAAGTGGCCAACTCTTCCTTTACTATTCGCCCATACTCCGTCAGATCGACCTCAGAGTAACATAAAGACTGTATGAAATGTGGATTGCTTTAGGTGAGGAGAGGTAATCCTCCCCTGAAGCCAGAAAGTCATAACTAATGCATCCGACAGCCTCCAATATCTATTCACTTCAGTGTGCATAAAAACAATGAAACATTAATGACCCCCCAAAATTGAAAACCTTACAAATGGAAGGTTACTCTGACGTCTTTTGCACGGAGGGGAAGACAAAGCTTTTCGCCAATAACAACTTTGAGACACTTTTGGAAGCTTTTACTGCTCCTATGGGTTTCCTTCTGGCGTTTTCGCCTGCATGTGTCCGCACTTCAAAGGAGGAGGAGAGTCGGGGGGTTGGCATGCATAGAAACTCTAAGAATAACCACGCTGATTTAGAATCAACGCCGAGGTTCAGCCGACGCGCGAGCCATGAAAGAGCGAGGCTGACCTCCCGATCGGCGCTGAGACGCTTTTGTGGGGAGAAGCAGTCCCAGCGTTTCAAAGGGTTGAGGGAGTTCGGTGCTATCTCTCTGCGCCAGGTAGCCTGAGTAATAACACACTCAAAGCTTCTTGAATGTCAGAACATCCTGGGCCTGCTGCCAGGAAATCTGAACGGAAATAGTGTATTAAGAAGCATTCAGCAGAAAGGCAGGAAAACAGCCTCAGAAATACTTAAGAAGTGGTCAACATACGTCAGAGCAAGGGGTTATTAACAAGAGCCCTGGCATTTTCCCCTACGGCAGGAAGGGGGACAAATTCAGACATGCCACTTAGCTGAGTTGTGATTTCAAAAAGCTTTCAATATTTAAATCAAATATTTTACGGTCTGAAGACAACTTAAAGGTACGTGGCCTTTGCAGTAGGGTTTAAAATATGAACTTTTTCACGTTTTGTTCTGTCGCACCCACAAATCTCACGACCGAAAAGAAGAAGAACATTACTGTGAAGCGGGAAGCAAAATGACAAAGGATTTTCATATTTAACCAACTAACAGAAATCAGAAACGTGTGGCGGACATTTGCATTCAGCGCCCTGGCACCTCTAGATAAAACGTAGTGCAAACATTTGCCTTCAAATATCACATAGTTAGTAACAAGATGTAATTTCATCTCAGTGCGTTGACGTCAGAAGATTTCTTAGAGAACATCTGAGACCGAGGAACACAGCGGACTGGTGAGAGATAAATTAGATTAACGCATGCATGGTTACTTTACAAGGCATTCTTCCAGGCCTTGAAAACCTCTGAAAACGTTGTTCAAACCATCAAACTTCAGAAAACTGAGGCAACGCTGAAAACCGACCAACTCTGGAGCAGCCGCACAACTCAGGTGGGAGAATCTGTTAACGAGACCATCTTGTTTCAATCGTTCGTCTCACAAATCTGGTCTTTACGGAGGAATGGCAAGAAGAAAATCAGTGTTCAAAAAAAGCGAAACAAATTCCAGTTTGCACTTTTCCACAAGCCGCACAGCGAAGAAGAACAAGCTCTCGTTAGAGGAGACCAAAATGTAACTATTGGGCTACAAAATGCAACTGTGATAGATTTTAAATATCCCTTATTTTCAAACCGTAGGTTAAAAAACTGTTATATTATATTTATATAATGACAGAAGGTCATGTAGTACACTTAATCTCTGGACTCAAACGACGATGTAAAGGAACTGTAGTGCCTACGGTGTCATTAATCCATTTCTTTTTTATCAGTCATGGTGGCTCAGCCTGTGAAGACTCACACTGCCAGGGTTAGAAGTTCAAATCCCTCCATGCTTCAGCAATGCTTCACTCATGACATTAACACTGCTGCTGCTGCAAAGGGTCTGACTGGAACGGTTTGCGCTCGTGAAACGATAATGAGGGCGGATTAAAAGGAAATAAACCGAACGGGAAGATAGTGCAGCTTGCATACAAAAAACCCCCCAGGAATTAAATAAATAAATAAATAAATAAAAAAATAAAGTACAATCGGATTTACAGTGAACAAAAGCTACGCTGGTTTACACCCAAATGTTCCAGACTCTGTCTGAGCGCCCTCAACCCGTTACTTCACAGGCTGCGCACTCACAATCACATGGTTTTAAATCCCATTTCACACTGTGTTGTTTGGTCTTCTTCCCCCTTTGCTCCTCCGTTGCTCGCTGTCCCCGAGAAGTCCCAACAAAAGGCGGCACCGGGGAGAATTTTCAAAAACCCCGTGTAACGAATCCGGCGGCGTTCCCAGCTGCCCTCGGCTCTGTCATATAAATGGCTGCCGCTGCTGCTGAACAAATGCAGCCACTTCTGCTGCTGGAAGCGCACACGCCCCAAAGGGGGGTAAAAAATGACTTCCCTCCTAAAGACAGTGTGAAAGTGTGAAGAGTCAAAATAAAGAAACACTTCAGTTAAGGCAAGTCTGAAGAGAAAGAGAGAGAGAGGCCATATATTAAAGCCTGTAGAATAACACAAGAATTAAAGTGCATTATGCATCATTAAAACAACGCCCAGGCATCGGCCTGGCAGCAGATTTCTGTTTGTTTGCGGATTCTGTTTGATTGCCAAAGTCTTTCCACCCGTGGGATCTATGGAGTTTAATTTTATGCATTCTTATGAAAATGAAAATCAGAAAAGCTGCAAACAACAGCAGCCTAAATTATGGTTTATCATTCAGTTTAAGCCTAAGCTAAATTACGGGTCAACTGTCCAATCCTAGCAGTTACACTTAAAAGTCACTGAATCTTCCCAAGTTTCCATCTTGAGTCACTTTCAGACAAATCCTGATGTTTACTGTTCTGCAGTGACCTGCAGTGACCTCTCCACTGAGCGCGTGCAGCACGGGGCAGCAGCTGTTGGCAGCTGCAGCCGTCCTCCTCACCTGCACCTGCCTCTGTTTGCACGCCATTCTCTCAGATGTGCAGCTTCAACAACAAATTTGCAAGTGGATTGCAAGTTTCCGTTACTCTTAATATCATCGTGTTAAATATTCAGTGCCTTGCAAAACGTATTCATATACTTTTAATTTTAATTACAGTTCTAATTATGTCAGTGTATGTAAAAACAAAAATATTTGCCCTGTCCTCATTGCAAAATTGGTCAAGCGCAGCTGGATTAATCAGAGTCTATCTATTGACATCAATTTTCAAGTCTTGCCACTAGTTTTTAACTGGATTTGGGCTTGGCCTTTGACTAGGCCATTGTTAAACTTGAAAATCTAAGCCATTAGACTGCAGCTATGGTTGTTTATTTGTTAACAAGTTTATTGCTGGATTTCTCTTTCTTGCTGAACAAAAGCAGACCCAAAGAATGATGATGCCACCACCATGCTTCACCTTAGTGATTGAGAATGAATTACAGTTTTGGTTTTTCAGCCACATACGGTGTTTTCAATGTAAGCCGTGAAGTTTCATTCTGATCTCATCTGACCTGAACATCTTATTCAACACGTTTCATGTGTCCAACATGGTTTTTGTGTGTTCTCAGAAACTCTCTGTTGCTGTAAACACACACAGACTGACTGCGTTTAATGACTAGAGACTTCCTGAAAACATTTGGCTGCATTTGTTTTTTTCTTTAGTATCGTCAGAATGAAGGGGGGCAAACTTTTCAAAACTTTACAATTATAATTAATAATGGAAATAAAGTTAATAATGTTTAGCTTTACAAGAAAACACAGAAAAGGAAAACAAAATCTTCAATTACACTGAAGCGGTAAATACGGGCCCTGAGTGTTTTCTTTTCTACAATAAAATACTAAAATCATAAGGCTAATGTGATAGTTATTAATAACACTGTCTTTTTTGTGACAGTGGTTCATCATTTCAGTCGGATGATGACTTCACTAATATTCACCACTGGCTTCAGATGTGGACAGACACATCTGTTGCTAATAAACTCATGGATTACTTTTCCCCCACTCCACATTTTACTCTTTGCTCTCCAAAAACCCCTTTAACTGTAAGCATCTATTTTCATTTTTAGACACTTTCCTTATCTAAATTCAATCTTCTGTGGTATTTTAAAAACTCACCCAACCATATGTTCGAAAAGCTGCTAATGAGAAACAAACAGGAGACAAATGTCAAGATAAAGTAGCGGAGCACAGAAACAATTTAGCTCCTCGACTATACTGTAATGATTTATGTGAAACATTTGAGTTCACTTCATCGTTATAAAACCCTACTCCGTTTCTCTAACGATTTAAGTATGTCTCCAGGATAAAGAAAAAAAAAAGGTAGCAATTTTCCTGTTCCTGTTATGTGTGGGTGCCTTTTTCATGTGAATTGGACCTAAAAGGTGTGAGGAGCAGCTATTGGCAGCAGAGGTTCCCCAGTCTCACTGCAAAGCTCTCAGCGTGGAGCGTGAATTTGTTACGCTTGAGCTGTATGGAAACCATTCCTGTCAGAATGTTAATGCGTCCCAAATCGTGAACTCGCCGCCACAGCATGCCCCCTGCAGTCTAAAGCTGCTGCATTTATCTCAACTTCCCAGGAATTATTCTGTCACTCAAATCACTTTGGAATGAAAGACGCTCATCAAGGAGAAATCTTTTTTTTTTTTTTTTTTTGCGGGGGAACCCTTGGGAGAAAAAGATTAAAACCCCCTGATGACAACACAGGGGGG
>NW_015112855.1:258921-291665 GCF_001443285.1 Poecilia latipinna
AAAAAACTTTGTGAAAAAAAACGCTCTAATAAGAGAGAATTTTTTTTTTTTTTTTTTTGTGCAGGGAAACTCTGAGTAGATAATGATTAAAGCCTCCTGATGACAACGCAGGGGAGGAAATCCTACAAGTTGGGGAAACATTCGTTTTTCAGACAGACAGCCCACTTTACTTTCAGTGCCAGTGTAATGTCAAGCAATTACACATGTGACGGGGTAACATACATGACCCAAAACAACGGCATCTTTGGCCTGCAGCTGGTTAAACGACATGGCATGAAATTAGATTAGCGCTGCTATAGGCTAATCCTATATTCTGTGTCAGAAACGGTCCTACGTGTTTCTAAAACATTCTGAAGCGGAGGTGTGAGTCCGCTGTCGGGGAAACGTGATGAAAGCAACAAGCTTAAAAGATGTAAAGATATAATAATAAAATAAAAAAACCCTGCAAATTTAGGTCAACGTGAAGACTCGCCTGTGTCGCAGGTTTTTTCATTGTTTGTGTCATAGTTGCACAAAGACTAGATGGCCTCATACGCAAATATATCTACAAAGGTTTTATTGGAATACTTTTTTTTATCTACTCCATCAGAGGATAAAGTTGAAATTTCATTTCCAGAATCATGACACAACGAGTCCATGTTCTATTTTGTGATTTTGTGACCGTGACTAGAAGATTGTTGCTCAGCATTTTAAAAGTGTTTATGCCTCAGACGTTTAGTTTGGTTTCTGTTTGAGATGACAGCGAAGAGCTCACAACTCTGAACTTTTCAAGTAAAATTCTCTGCTGCTATTACTTAGGAAGATAAAGAACCTTCCTGTGAGTCAAAAGACCAAAATGTTTTCATCCGAACACGACTTTGAGAGTCTCGTCTTCTCTGTTCGTTGTGTTGTTAAACGACACCACTACTGCAGCAGAACACTGAAATATAATCGAGCATTAAAAGTCTTGGATGGCCAGGAGAAAAGAAATGATGGTTCTTATCAATAGCATCAACTGCAGGAGGCAAAAAGGAGAGTGACGTAAATGGAGGTTATCTTGTTATTGACCACTCAAAGCTCTTTACATCGAGAGCGTCGTCCATCCAGCTGAGCATCTTGTCCTATATACAACGCCCCATTTCCTCACTGATCCATCAGAGAGGCCGGTGGACTCGGTGTTCTCGCCCAAGGCACTTTGACACGTGGACTGGAGAAGTTGGAGATCAAACTGGTGACATATCGACGAGAGAACAACCTGCTGCGCCTCGGGAGCCACTGCAACTTTAATCTCTCCTCGTTTTGCTCTCCTTGTTTTAAACAAGAAAGAAAGCAAAAAACAAAAAAAAAACAAAACAAAAAAAAAACACTGCCTTCTCAGATGGACTTAATCAAGAATAAAAGCATATTCACTCGGGACCTGACCTCTCTCAGCTGACCCACATTAGACAAGAACCATCAGCGTGCTCACCCAGATGACGGTGGTTAACTTCAGAGCGTTGACCTATATGTATTGTAAGTGAATTTTCTGTGCACTGATCTGTATCCAGGCTTGAAAATACTATATAATGTGCTCACCATCTGAGCTCTTGGAATACCTGGCAAAAAGCAGGAGAAAAAAAGAAAAGCTTGAGCCGGGGTAGAAAAATAGTTGCGTAATACGTTTTTCCAGTAAGCGCCGGATGGTTCACGGAATGCTAACTCTTCAACACGCGCACAATTACATTTATATTTATTTTTGCATCAAGTGAGTCTAACCAAATCACTAAAATGTATTTATTAGCTTGTAATCATTACAGAAAATGGCTCATAACTTTTTTTTTTATTTTATTTGCAGACATATACACCATTAACAGCTTTGAAGGGGTTACATCATCTGTTTTTTTGTTTTTTTTGTTTTGTTTTTGCTAATTCCCCGCATGGAAACAGATGCAATATTAATTTGCCCGCATATGTTACGTAAAACTTGCCAGCAGCAAACTTCAGCACACGTTAATTTATACGCTTGTTAAGATGGTTGAGAATGACGTAAACATAATGAAATTCATCAAAGCAAATATTACAAGTACAAATATTCGCACCTCTTGCACTTTGATTTCATTTCGTTTATCATTTTGTCACGTCACAAGCAGGCAGTGCTGAGTATTTTACTGGCTGTGGAGATCTGCAGCTCAGGTAGGAAGATCTGCTGACAGTGAACTTATTCTTCTGTGGGACCATAAAGGACATAATTCATATTCTATTCTTCCACTTTACACTCACTTTGTGTTAGTCAATCAAATAAAATTCATTGAGGTTCGTAGACGTAACGTGACAAAGAGTGGAAAAGTTCACGGCGGGTGAATACTTTTTTCAGCTGATGGTTTAAAGCGTTCCCCTAAGACATTCCTATTCCTCTTTGCCATCGCTTTGTGTCACCAAAAGTATTGGAAAACCCTGACTGCTTAACATAAATGTGTGAAAAGTCGGAGTAAAGCTCCGGAGAATCAGTCTCAGTTTGTCATTTTTTTCCCCCGCCTCCGTCTGGCCCTTGAATGCATCACTCCCTTGAAAATTAAACCAGACAAATTGCTGCACGTACTTATTTGAAGCATTTAATTGTGCAACTTGACCCTCAAACTGAAGAAGAAAAGGTGTCTGGGCAGACGCTGACGTTTGTCTCTTCTCTAAACGTCTTCTCAGACAAACGCTGACTGAAAACGTCTCCCAGACATGTTCACGCCACACCGACTTTGCCTTAACCTTCCTTCACCCAGAGACGTCTACTTAGGCACAAGTTTCTTCTCCCAGCAAAGCTCTGCTCTACATTCAGACGGCCAGCCACAGCCGCCGTTGGGAGTTTGCCAGTACAACCAGCCACAGACTCTGCTGCTGGCCACTGGAGCTGGTGAGGGTTACTTCGCTCAAGGGCACCTTGAGCAGCTGCTGTTTGGGGTGCCAAGTGGTCTCATTATGGCCTCAACCCTAAAGCCAGCTTCATGTGTGTGTTTTTGTGGGCATAAACCGCGGCTCTTTGCACGACAAGCGCGAGGAATCCCCTCAGAATCAATAGCCAGACACCAACGGTCACAAAGAGAACAAAGAAGAGATTTAGAGAAGGAAAGTGGACAGACGACACGGGCAAAGAGAGAAACAGAGGGAGGGAAGAGCAAAGGGAAGCACTTGAGAAAAGCACGAAGGGCAAAAGCGGGAGGAAAGCAGTCCCAGCACTCTGGCGTGTGCAGATATTATTCATAGAGAAGATATGAATGCACCCTCAAGTGCGATCCAGAGCCACCTGAGAATACACAAACGCAAGTAATGCACAAAAACCTACACACACACACACACACACACACACACACACACACACACACACACACACACACACACACACGCACACACACACACAGGGAAAAAAAATCTATCTGCTACAGGAAAACACTGCTCAGAAACACAAATAAATAAAGCATGCCCATTTCTGCAAATAACACGGAGCGCTCAACGCTACACGGTACACATCGCAGACACACACACAGGGAGGAAGTACTGTAAGCAATGAAATAAAAGATAAGGAAGCAGAGAAATATTGTGAGGAGACAGAATGGAAGGAGCTGGGAATTTGAAAGAATATGTAGTTTAAGGAAACAGCCAGCGAGAGTTACTGTAAGAGAGGATTACAGGCAGAGGCCGAGGGAGAGAGGGATAATCAGAGGAGAGAGGGATTAAACAGGCAAACACTCAGAGAGAAAGAGAAAATAGGTGAGGTTTTTTGATGCCCTTAGTAATGCTCATAAAATTGCAATTCTCTACATTTTACAAATTTTCTAACATCTCAAATCTTATTACACGAACCAGCAGTCATGGATTAAACCTGTGTGAGTTTACAAAACTAAAATGACTGATGTCTGTCAAACAGCAGGAGGAGCGCGACATAAAGTAGCTGTTACTCTAGTTAAAACTCAGAGAAATAGGCATTTAAGGTTACAGTTAAAACAGATGAATTAGAAGTTTGATTTAAAAAAAAATGAAGATAAAACTTTGATCCACTGAAGAACAAATCTTTCATGGCATTCAGCAGACACTAGAATGATGATGCTTTTCATGGACACAAAAAAGGGCAACTTTTCATAATCTTCTCCAAGTGGACATTTAAATTACAAGTTTGAAAATGTAAAGAAATACATAGTCATTTTTAAAACAAGCCATGCAAATTGATAAAGGCAAAACACAACTCTGTGGCATGTTGGAGGGGGAAAAAACAGAAGAACTGCATTAAACTAAGAGTAAAATGCAGGTCTATCTTGATGCCGTGCAGGTAATTTATCACAGACACAGCAATGAACTCAGTTATGCACTGACATTAAACAAGAACGAATGATGAAGGAGATGAAGCACCTCTGGCAATCCACAATTTAATTTAATTACTTTTATCACGACTCTCACTGCTCTATTAGGTCCAAACTGTGTTATTCAGTGGATCGAGCAAAATCTGACAGGAACATGCTTTACAAAAACTCACATGTGCAATAACCACTAACTTTTCTTCAATTACGTTTTCCTTTTCCACTCTTGAAATAACAAAATTGCTCAGAACGTGTTCCATTTTCACATTTCTGCATTTGGAAATCAAGCCATCGTTCACTTGCAGTGTTGTTCACAGAAGTAAGCTACAGCCAGGGGCCCTTCTTCTGTGCTCCAGTGTGAAAAGTATCCCAGGTGGGATGAAAATAAGACAAAAACGTAGGGAGCAAAATGCAGAAAGTCAAGGCCGATGAAAAAAACACATGTAAAAAAAAAAAAAAAAGACAGGAAAGAGGTGCTAATAGGGACGTTAAAACAGAGAAACTTAGCTCCACAAAGAAAAAGGCAAGCGGAAGTGAGTCATGAGCTGGGAGCCGACATGGAGACACAGATAACACACAGCAAACAATGAAAGTGACAGCTTTGCTCTGACAGTGACTCTGGCTGACTGTTGTTTCATTATAATCTCATAACTGTCACATCCTGGAGCGGCAGGGAAGGAGAGGAGGAATAGAAAAGGGTGAGGGGGGGAGGGAGGGCGTAATGGCTTCATAGAAGAGGAGAAACAGACTGAAAATGGAAATGGATCAACATGTGGCTCGTCTGACCTCTGGAAGAGGCGGATGGAAGCGAAGGCTGACGAATGTAAGTAAAGGTAAATGATGGAGACGTACTAAAGCATCTTGATCGAGACCCATCTCTATCTTACCATAAGCTCAGAGAGTAAGATGCTAAGGCCTACCAAGGAGGAGCAGCAGTAGACGCTCTGTGTGCCAAAATGTTTTGCATAGACGAGATCTTTTTGGAAACATGTATTTGTTTCCAAAAAGTAAGGCCCTCATGGCTGCTGCTGATAGGCATAGGGAAGGACCTCTGCTGCCCTTTTTTTTATGTGCCAGAAATATTTTTAGAGTGAAATTAGAAACTGTTTAAGAGGTTTTTTTTTCTTCTTAACTATCACTTTCTGACAGCAGTAGAAGAGATGCGTGACCCTGACTATCAGCTGAGTCGACTACAGAGGAAGTACTGCATAACCAACATCATTTAATTGCAAGTGTTGTTTTTCATTTCTCCTCACATTTCTGTGATAGAGATGCTTTGCCATCCTCTTCTTCGTCAGTTTAAGTTTTGAAGTGGATTTTAAAACTCCATGTTTGTTGAAGTTTTGTCCTCTGGTTTGAAGTGCCAGGAAATTTTAAATAGAAATCCAGTAAAATCCTTATGAAGTCCTTCTGAAACAACAGCAGCAGACTGAGTGCTGCTCAATTACCAAACTGGGTTGTATAAACTATTGCTCCACAAGGGATTAAAAAAAAAAAATCTTAATATTGACTTCCTTTTTTTTTCCTGACTGAAATAGATTCACACAAATGAAGTTTTGTTTTGTTTTATATTCAGTGTAAGATTGCTGGCCCTAAAAAGGATGAATTCATTTTAAGGCTTATTACACATTTTGGAGTTAATCGCCGCTCTGCTTCATAATCATTATAATTTATGGATAAACTCCCATGCTTTCACAAAGTCAGTCTATCTTCATCTTTTCTCACTCTGCTACTTGGATGATTAGTGAAGTAACTCTTCTACTAAACCTATTTATACACTCACTTATCTACTAAGACTATTTACTTTCTCGCTCAAGCTCGTTCACCGTCACTCACTCCCATGTAATGATCCCAAAAAACTCTTATTTCATTCTCCCTCATTCTGATCACTCTCATTCACTTTCATTATTCTTTCCGTCGCTTTCTCATCCTCTCACACAGTATTTTCCTCGTTTAGTCGTGCAAAATGACACCAGAGTAAATATTAATCAACTGACATCTAAGCAAATGAAGCTTTTTTTATATATAAAAATAAAAAACTGTGTTAGTAGGATAGCAGGTCACACACAATCCCATGCAACCTCTCCTCCGCTGAGCAGAACGCAAACAGAAAAACAATCACATCCTCAAAGCATGAATGTTGCTCTCCTTTTAATTTTCTGGAGCTTATTTGGTCTCCAAGGCTTTGATCACTGACAGCAGAGGATGTGTGGAGCAGTAGAGCTAAACCCAATAAATGCAAAGGAAAGCTTCTTTAAAGGCACATTAAAGAAAAACAGATTTGAATTTAAAAAAAAAAAAGTCCTGTGTGGTGGTGGTACATCTAAGCAGCTTGAAACTATTCATTCTCATGATATGACTGCGTTACAAGTAAATGAAGTCATAAAGGTTGTTGCCTTTGCAATGTTTTCTGAGCTGTATCATTCAAGCAGCAAACACATTACAATACTGAATCCAATGATAGTCAATTATAGATATCTGACCAATAAAAGCACTTAAATCTGCCAGGTAGAACTCTGTCATTTTATGCTATTATTTTAGCTTTTACAGTTTCTTTATTTAAATGAAATAGTTGTAAGGCAATTTGGGCCACACTTTTTTCTCAGATCCAATCAATTCATTGTCTTTGCAGAGCAGTGAAATTGATCACTGCTTGTAAACACACAGCTCCATCCATTTCTCCATAAAAATTGGACATAAAGTAGAAGTTAAACAGCACTGATATCATATGCAACAACGCAAACAAATTCGGAAACCTGTTAAAATGTTCAGCACATAGTTGTAATCTGGTAACACACAATGAAGAGTTGCAATATTTGCTAAAGAAATAAGTTTTGCTCACAGAAAATAAAATCCTCACCATGCCTCACAAGGAGAGGTTAACTGTGTTTCCAGACAGAATGACCGTCAGTCTTTATTAATTATCTTGCTAAAACAATACCTTCTTCGCTCTCTATATCCCATCTAAAGTTACTGTTAGAATCTGCAAACACAAAAGCTACTCTGGTCAGAACAAAAACAATTTTAACACCCATATTTAAAAAAAAATGCTTAAAATAAACTATTACTATTGGTGACCTCAGAATGGCAACTATTGCTTTTACTGTTTGCCACAGTTTCAGTTGTTTATATATTGTAGTGTCTGTGTATTTCTTCAAGTTTAGTAAGGTAGCTATTTTGTAGTTAGCAATTTCAGATTTTGGACGATTAAGACCAAATTAACCTAAATGTTCTACTGTTTTTTTTTTTTTACAGAAAGCCTGTGTAACAAAGAAAGTTAAAGTAAACCAAATGATTTGAGACACTCTGGCCAACTTTTGATGTATTTTGGGTAAAACCAATATTTATTAAAGGTCAGGCTTTATTTCCTTACTGAATTAAGGGTTTAATTTCTTAAAATTGCTTCAGTGTGAGATTATTCTATTCCAAAACAAAAAAAACTACAAAAGTAGATAAAATACATTTATTTTACTGTCTGAATAGTGGATGGAGTTGCAATGTTTTTTCTGTTGGTTTACTTAGTCATGGTAACCAACATGTAATTTCAAGAGGGGTTTAAAATGCCAGCTCATGCTTTTACTAAAAGCATTTTCTTCAAGAGAAACTCAAAAAGCAACCCTCTCATTCTCCAGCTTTGGCATTAATCTCTTACTCCTAACCTTGTAGAGCTGAAGTTCTTATCTTCACACTATTTTCTTTGCTGGATAAAGCTCTAGGGGCATCTAAATGAGCTTAACACACACACACACACACACACACACACACACACACACACACACACCCATACACACACACAATCTCCAGTCCACATTTGCCACACATTTTCTCTTCACGGTCTCTTACCTGTGACAGTGATCAGCATGGGAGCAACCAGGGGCCTATTGTTATCCAGTTTTCGGCTCAGTCGAATCTCTCCGCTGGTGTGATTCAGGAGCAGAAGGTGAAGCTCATTGCCCCTGTCGATGGTGTAGTACAGCCTGTCAGACACATCAGGGTCATGGGCTGGTACCCTGCCAATCACCCCACTGGGGAAACTGTTGGACCGATTGGAAACAAAGTTGTTGAAAATGATTTGAAAGTCCTGCAGGGTTGGCCGATTGTCGTTCTGGTCCACCAAACGGATTCTGACGGTAGCCCTGCTCACTAGAGGTGCTGATGTGGCCTGGACTACAATGACGTATTCATTGCGAGCCTCATAGTCAAGGTCAATGAGTGAGGTGAGCTCTCCTGAAAAGATGTCCATCTGAAAGATCTCAGGGATATTGCCCTCAACAATTTGGTACATGATCTGAGCATTAGCACCTTCATCCGGGTCAGTGGCAGTAATCTGGGCTACCACAGACCCCACAGCGCTATTTTCCTTAACCAAAACCTCAAAATCGTCAGCAGGGAAGACAGGAGCATTGTCATTTACATCAAGAACTGTCACCTGGATGTGGACAGGTGTTCTTTGAGGGGGCACCCCACGATCCACGGCATAGGCTGTGAGCTCGTAAAATGGCACACTCTCCCGATCCAAACGGCGAACAGTTCGTACAATGCCAGAAGTGGGTTCGATGGTAAAATCTCCATCTCCATCCTCACCATTTTGAAACGTGTACTGAACCCGGCCATTGGCGTGTGCGTCACGGTCAGTGGCCGAGATCTGCAGGACACTAGTGAAGGGGGGAGCATCTTCACTCACTGTCCCCTGATATCTGGGACTGAGGAACTGAGGTGCATTGTCATTCACGTCATTCACGTTCACCTCAACATATGTTGTGTCAGATTTCTGTGGTATGCCATTGTCTTTTGCTGTGATAGCTAAAGTGTAGGTCATTTGGTCCTCATAGTCAAGCTCTGCCTGGAGTGTGATTGCTCCTGTTGCCGGGTCGATACGGAACTGGGGGATGTTGTCTTCAAGAAAGTACGTGATCCGAGCATTTTCTCCTACATCGTCATCCGTAGCGCTAATCACAACCACTGTACTTCCTGGTGGCCTGTCCTCGTTCACGCTGACAGAGTAATGGGCACTCTGGAAAACAGGTCGGTGTGTGTTGGCATCAGTAATGTTTATGTGCACCTTGCAAGTGTCCTGGAGTGTTTGATCTGAGGCGATGACAGTTAGGATGTAACGACGCTCCTGCTTATAGTCCAGTGGTAGAGCTAAGGAGAGAAGCCCCGCTCCTCCTGCTGTGCTGATAGCAAAACGGTTTCTGGTGTTTCCGCCTGTGATCTGATAAGTCACTGCACTGTTTACATCTCTGTCCACAGCCGTGACAGTCACTACACTGGTGCCAACGGCTGCATCCTCATTCAGGCGGGAATAATACTCCTTTTGGAGGAACTCGGGGTGATTGTCATTAACATCCATGACTGTAATGGTGACACTCGCTGTAGCAGAGAGAGGTGGCATGCCATAATCTCTGGCCTCCACACCAAAGAAATAGTGTTCCACAGACTCCCTGTCGAGAATAGAGCTGACAGTGACCCAGCCCGTTGCGGAGTTGATGACAAAGGGTGTGTCTGAGCCAGTCTCAGTCAGCCTGTACTCCAGGCGAGAATTATCAGCTGTATCTGTATCTATAGCTTGGATGTGGAGGATTGAACTACCAACTGGGGCACTCTCAAGTACAGATGCTTGGAATGGTGTGGATACAAATATAGGAGGGTTATCATTGACATCGGTCACCTGCACACTCACAATTCCAGTATTGTTGGAGAGAGGTGGCCTGCCATTGTCCTGAGCGCGAACACGGAGCGTATACTCCCGCTCAGATTCATAGTCCAGTGGTGCCACCACCTGAATTTCACCTGTTACGCTATCAATGGAAAACTGTCCACGGCTATTACCACTGATGATATTGTAGTGAACAGCAGCATTGCTGTCCTTGTCCCTGTCTGTAGCGCTCACACGTAGGATCTCAGAGTGAGGTCGAACATCCTCCTTCACTGCCACCACGTAGCGCTTTTCGCTGAACTGTGGCACATTGTCATTTTCATCCAGAACGGTTATAAAAACTTTGACGGTGGCAGAGCGTGGACCTGGATCCTTGCCCTGGTCACTGGCCTCCACCTGAAGAGTGTAATGTTCATTTGTTTCCCTGTCCACAGATCCTCTGGTTGTAATTAGTCCTGAACGTGGGTCAATCTCGAAAGCAGCTCGTGCTATTGCAGCGGATTCACCGATAAACCGGTAACGTATATTGGCGTTGAACGGAGAGTCTGAATCTGTTGCTCTTAACTGTAAAATTGGATAACCTTCTTCCACGTTCTCCCTAATTGTCTCTCTGTACTCTGACTGTTCAAATATAGGCGAATGATCGTTACGGTCTGAAACAGTAATGGTTACCATTGTGGTCCCAGAGAGCCGAGGGGATCCGTGATCTGTCGCTGTGACCCGAAAGTAATGCAGATCCATGTGTTCTCTGTCCAGAATCTGAGTGCTGGTGATGAGGCCTGTGTCTGGATGGATGTGAAAATAGTCAGATGATCGACTATTCATCAGTGGGGCCATTGTGTAGCTCACCCGGCCTGCATCACCTCCATCAGGGTCTGTGGCTGACATTATAATGATGGAGGTGCCTGGCGGCTGGTTCTCTGCCACCTGGACTTGGTAGTTATACAGTGAGAAATTAGGGTGTCTATTGGCTGCGCGTCTGGAACGAGACCATGGCATCAAAATCCTCCTCGCCTTTTCTCCCTGAGAGCTATCATCATCTGCCACTATTATCAGGCGTTCCAGGCTCCTCTCTCCCCTTGAAGTGTGTCTTTTCTCCCACTCAACCTCATCCCCCTCAGCTCCCTGGTGGCTTTCATCTGCTTGGGTTTCTCTCTTCCCTCTATTGCGATCAAACTGTGTGATGGTTGAGGTGCTGCTGCCCCTATACCGACCCAACCCTCCCTCTGCCTCACTTTCTTTCTGGCCGGCCTTTGTTACTCCCTTTACTCTTTCCTTCTCCCACACCTCCTCTTCCTCTTCTGCACGTGGTTCCTTGCCTCCCGTCAGCCTCGTCTCGCCCTCCCCCACCTGTAGTTTTCCTCCCCAAACAGCATCAGCAACAGCAGCGGACCCCTCCAAGCCCTCTCCCTCCCTTTCTGCACTCCTCTCTCTTTCTTCTCCAGTCCCCATCTGCTGCCTATCTGACTGTCTGACACCTTCGGGCTCTAATGGCTCTTGATCACCGGATTTTAATTGCATATGTGCGCTTTCACCTCGCTCAGTAGCTGAGCAGTCGTTGGAAATACTCTCAGCGCACCCAAGATCCCCTTGTTGCATCTCGCTGTGCCACGAGGATTTTCCACTAACAGATTCCTGACCATGCCCATTCTTCTCATTACTTTCTTTCTTTTCGTTGTTGTTATTGCTGTTAGTGTTGAATCTGCTCCACAAAAGCACCTGCAGAGCTTCTTTTGGTGCCGAAACTACCTCCTCTGCAGAGGATGAGTGAAGCATGGTTTCATCCTGCTGAGTTGTCGTATTAACTTGCGAGGAAAGCAAGACGTTCTTTACTACTGGGTGATTAGGCTGCATAGGGAGAAAGGGATTATCTTCAGCAGCAGAGTAAGACGTGGTAGACACAGCACAAGGAGATGTAACGGGAAACTTAGCAGGCAAGAAAAGGCCTGAGTCACTGGTAGACTCAGCCTCTGAAGTTTCCCTCACCCTTAGAGCACACACATGGAGCCTTTCAGCTTGTTTAACTCTCACTGAAAAATGATCTGCATCTGTCTGAACGAGTGGCGTAATGGCTCTTTTGTTGGGCAAAACCTGTCGGCCACGCATCTCTGCAATGCTGTTGAGTGCAAATTGGATGAGGAGATTCATCTGAGCCATGCCTCCCATGGGGGTCATAAGGAGAGCCGCCCCCATTTTTTTTCGGCCCAAACAGCTAAAGCAACCAGCGTCAACCTCCCTCTTTCCTCCCTGGGTTTGACTGCTCTGCTGCCTGGATGCAGGCACTAATTTCCCCAGTGTCGGAGACAGAAAAACTAAATCATTATCCGGGTAATTAGACAAGTTAACGTGTTTGTTGACGTGGTCAACCCCTCCTCCTCCTCTGAGATCATTTCCATCTGTACCATCACCCCTCCCTTCATCGGTAATTCTGGCAGGCTTGGGTTTTGTAAACCCACAACCAAAAAGGGAACCATCTAAGAAAGTCCCTCCTCTTGTCTTGGACCAAGCCACCTTTCCATCACCACCCCACTCTCTGCTGCTGTTTAGATTGATAACATTGTGCCTCCTTAAATAAGAACAATCACCAGCCCTTCTCCCCGCACTAGCTGAGTTCCCCTTGGCACCCCAAGCCATCCTGCTGCTGCTTTCCCTGTACACTGGTTGCTGATTGCTTTTATAAATGCAGCCATTGTTGCAGGGATTAAAAGTTGGAAACTGACAGATGCAGTCCAGTTTTGTTGCTCTGACACAGTCTGAAATGCTACAAACTGTGTAACATCCGAAGATGTCATCTGAAGCGTCAGTATGAGGTAAACTGCATCCAGAAATAGGATGATTGCACCAAGAGGGAGCGGCTGTAAAGGAGCCAAGTGAAGGCTTGTTGGCTGAAAGGACGCGTTGCTTGTTAGGGATTAGACAGCGGACACGCCGTGGTGCTGAGAGTCTCTTCACCTCAGGAGCCCCTCTGAACACCTTTCCCCTTCTCCTCTCGCAACTTCCGGGTGAGCTGCGCGGTCCGGAGGCGTGCACAAAGGCTCTGTCAGCACCACGTTGGACGAGGTGTGGCCTCGGCGCCGACCACCGTTGCACGCACGTTTTAGTCCTTTGTACTGCCCTTTTCTTGCCGTTTTGGGCCGGCAAAGAGGTAAAGGCAGGTGAAGCGGGAGGTGAAACAACGCCCTGTCTCCCCATCTCGCCTCTCTCCACCCCCTCTGCAGCGCCGAAGCCATCAGAGGTAGAGGTGCTCCTGGTGCTGGGGAGGCGATGAGAAAAAGGTGGTAGTAAAGGAGCCCGAGGGCGTTGTAATCCTCTCAGCCTCTCTTTCCGAGCCCCATCCAGTTGCTCTCCTCCCAGGGTCCCTCCTGCGCGCTGCGCTCCGGTGCTTTCCTCTCTCTGTGTCCGCACTACAGTCCACCTGCTCCAGCGGAGATCCCAGCTCCCCCTCGGTAATCCGCCTGCTTCCCCACACCGATGCTGCTGCTGCTGGTTTACTTCACCGGCGACTCGGTAGCTGAGGGCAGAGGTCCTTCTGCTGGAAGCCCCTCCTGTGCTCACCGTCCCCGGGGTGAGGGCTAACAAAGGACCGAGGAGAAGCAGGTGGAGCGCCAGAGACGAGAGCAGGAGCGGGGTGAAGCCCGTTATAGGTGCAGCCATTTAGTCTCTTCCTTTCTCCGTATCCCTCCCCTCCTTTCTCCCTTCTCCACTTCAGACTATCCTCTACCTTTCTCTCCAGAGTGCGCGCTTCCACTTCCACTTCTCCACGTCTCCACCTTACTTCTCTCCACCCTCGTTCCGCTCCGGGCTAGGTGGCCACTTCCAGGACCGCCAGCACCGCCCGACACCTTCCCCCAGGCTCCCCCGTCTCTCTGCCGGCCTGGAGAGTTGGCATCTACCCGCTGTGCTCCGTGGAGCTGGAGGCGTGAGCGTTAGGATCGGCGCGGTGGCGGCGGCGGCAACATCTCTCCTCTTGTTCATTCACATCCAACATGGCTCACACACTCACACTGACTGGCGAGCTGGCTCACACACTGTCTCTCAGCGTGTGTGTGTGTGTGTGTGTGAGAGAGAGAGAGAGAGATAGAGTGAGAGAGAGGCAGTATGAATGTGTAGCATCCATCCATACGCACACACACACACACACACGCACGCACATCATCACGCTCTCCTCCATCTCTCCTCCCCTCCCCCTTTTGCTTGCATCTCCGCCGCCTCTCCCTCTCTCCTTTTTCTCTTTAAATGCGCGGCTCCGGTAAGCAGGGCTGTTACACAGCACCCGCGGCGTCGCCATCCCCACGGCTGGAAAAGGAGGGGGAAGCGGTCCATACCTTACCCAATCACACCTTCATCACCTTACATGAAGCATGGCCGTCCTTACAGACAGCGCCCGCAGGACGGGCACTATCAACAAGAGCACAAACTTATGAGGTGATGAAAGGGAATCCTCTGAAACTTAAAGAGATGCATACAAGCTAAAGAAAGGCTGAGGTTGCGGTTTCAGATTTTTCCGATTTTCTTGCTTTGCGCACACCCTCACTGTGAGGTCAGCTCCGGTTATATCTGATTAAATCATGTAAAAGTGACGTAATCTGCTTGTTATGCCCATTACTACATCTCCCTCACACGCAGGCACAGGTTACTCAGATTTCAGCTGCAACTTGTTTATTTACTTTAAGGTTGGGTATCCATAGATGCTGCATGTAATAAATAAAACACCATATATAGACTGCTCAAAGAAATAAATTTGTGTGTGGCTCCAAATCCAGGCCTCTATTGGTTAATAAATTTGATTTCCATTGATGATTTTTGTGTGATTTTGTTGTCAGCACATTCAACTTTGTACAGAACAAAGTATTCAATGAGAATTTGAGTGTTCCCTTTATTTTTTGAGCAGTGTATATATATATATATATATATATATATATATATATATATATATATATATATATATATATATATATATATATATATATATATATATATTTTTTTTTTTTTTTTTAATTTAATTTTTTTTTTATTGCACATGTTTTAGGTTATCAATCACATCTTCCAAAAAGCATAATTATAAGGAAACAACAGAAAGGCAAAAAATTTCCAGATGATAGAAGATGATTTTTATTTATTTAGTGGAAAAGGGGTATCAACAGTGTCCCAGAAGGTTGAGTGGAAGAAAAAAGTGGTTTAGAAAATATGGTACAGTCAACAGGCATTACCACAGCCTTGAAAGTATTGAAAAGCCCTTTCAAGATGAAGAGGTGCAGAATCTATGTTTCTTGTTTTCACATTAGTTATGATACGGGGGAAACAGGTCATCTGCTGCTGTTGGTTTGTTCTGTTTTATCAAGTCCAAAGTCAGCAGAGTCAACCTGGCCCAAAGTTTTAGATCACTTCATGTTTCCATCCACCTTCAAGCTTTGAGGAGATTCACATTTAGCAGTATTAGTATTTTTTTTTTTTTTAGAGAGAAAAAAAAAAAGTTTTTTGTAAATAAAAACAATTTTTTGAATGTAAATACATAGCTACTTTCAATAAGCTGTGTGTTTGCTTCCCATTTTAGTTGATGAATGAAACATGATAATGATTTTCTTATTTATTTGAAAATATTTAGGCAATTTTGGATCTCCATTATAGCGTGCCCCCCGAAAACGTAACATATGGGATTAGTGATGCGAATAATTACAGGCACATCCGCGCAATCATCCCGGTTTAACACTAATTTGCACACGGCTAAATGGGCAGATCAGTTTCCTGATACTTAGTTTTGGGGGCTGAAAAAAAAAATCGCATTATGCAAATTTTTAAGCTTCAAATTTCCTCCAACATTGACTCACAGTCTTCCCATTCAGTACCAATTTATAATGCTGTCTGGGTGGTACACAGTTTCTAATGACACGGCTCAAATTCAATATCAGTTTTTTTTTTCTCCCCTCATGGCTGATCGGAGGAGATACACAAGGCGGGGACGAGCAGCCCAGAGGAGCAGACTGAGCTGCGTCCAAGGCCGGACGCCCTGGACGCATCTTCACCTGGTTTACTCCAGGCTACGTCTTGAAGATACAGTGATACAATAATGAAGGGGGGCTGCACAGTGGTGCAGTTGGTAGAGCTGTTGCTTGCAGCAAGAAGGTTCTGGGTTCTTTCCCCGGTCTTTCTGCATGGAGTTTGCATGTTCTCCCTGTGCATGCGTGGGTTTTCTCCGGGTTCTCCGGTTTCCTCCCACAGTCCAAAAACATGACTGTCAGGTTAATTGGCCTCTCCAAATTGTCCCTAGGTGTGAGTGTGTGCATGGTTGTGTGTCTCTGTGTTGCCCTGCGACAGAGTGGCACCCTGGACAGGTCCTGAACGTTCCGCCTCTCGCCCGGAACGTTAGCTGGAGATAGGCACCAGCACCCCTCCTGACCCCACTAAGGGACAAGGGTGTACAGAAAATGGATGGATGGATGGATGGGAATAACGAAGGGGAAGTGTCTCAAACTGTGAACTTGTTAAGTCACAAAGCTTTACACAAACAGCAGATCAGGTGTTCACATTATTGCACTAATTGCAAAATGACTCTGTTCAAAACAATAAGCTGAATTGATCTGGGTAAACTTTGTTAAAATATCTCCTGGAACTGGCTGTTAAATGATAAAAGTAAGTCTACATCAAACGGGTGATGATAGATTACAGATTTTTGCCATTTTTACATTTTGCCACATAAACTCAGCATCAGGGTATTTTGCTGGAATTGTAACTGATAGATCATCACTATGTCCTTCTGTGCCAACCGAGTTAATGCATCATCTCAAAACTCAACCTTTGGCTCTTTCCAACCTTTATTTGATATTTTCAAATGTCAGTGCAACAACCTGTATGTAAGAACACATTGATGTAAGCTGCAAGTTTATCAGTTTTCATGTGAATGAAACCATTATAACAGTTTTTTTTTTTTTTTTTTCTGTCAGGTAGTTTATCTGGTTCCAGCAGATATGGACCAGAGTGTTTCTTTGCCAGTTTAGTCAAACAGAATAAGCTGGCAGAGAAAAACAGACATTTGGAATAAAAAGAAAAGAAAAAGAAGAATTAAAGTGTTACCCTAAAGCTAAACTTTTTTTAATCTCTTGGTCCTATTCTTTGTATTAACCCTACTTTTTTATGTTTACACTAAATGGATAGGGTGTCTTTCTAGCCCTAAGAAAGTGATGATTGATAAGGGTGTGGTACAATGGCTTCAACAAAAAAAAGAAAGAAAAGAAATTAAGTTAACATATTAGTAACTTAAATATTGTAAAATTGTACATATTGTATTGTATATTGTAAAATGTATATTGTACATTTTATTACTGTATTGTAATAAAATGAATTCAATTCAATAAAGTTTATAAGAATAAAATCTAAATATACACATTGAATACTTGGCCCTTTGATTTACTCACATAAGTCCAAATTGCTGCTTTAAGCAAAATCAGCTATTTCATTCTTTGCTGAATAAAATATCCAGTGGAGGACTTGTATCACATTGTGTTAACATGGCTCTCTATGTGTGTATGAGTGTGTGTGTGTGTGGGTGTGTGTCCCAGGGAGGCTGGATCCCTGCCTCCTGTGTTTTTTCTCCCTGGCTTGAATGCTTGGAATATTGCCACGTCAATATGGTGATCAAAATCACACACACCCTCCTTTCCCCATACACAGATTTTGAAACACAAAAGCAAAAAAAGAAAAAGCTTCATCTCCCCTTTCCGGGTGTCCGCAGCCTCCCTTCATGCTCACGCTCTGTCACCAGGATTTGCAGCTTTTTTTTTTTTTTTTCTAATTTTCCTTTATCTCGGTGCCTCCTCACACACCCGCCTCAGCCAGCGGGAGCGGCTGCAGCGCGGGCCGCGGATGTTAACAGGATTTGGAATGGGTCCGTGTCAGGAGAGCATGAGGACGTCTAGACGCGTTGTAACTAGTCGGCGTGAGAAGAGGGATGATGGCTACTGGGCAGTTTAGCCACTCGGCAACGACAGCTTCAGTGTAATGATAGATACTGGGAACAGGGAGGAAGCCTTCGGTTTGAGACCGGTCATCCAGGGGTCAGAGGTCGCGGAAATCCAGGCTTTAACGACCATGAAGTAAAGGCACTGCCTTGAAGAATGATCTGATCACACATTTTAGCACACAACCAAAAACCTCAGTGTGTTTCATTAGGACTGTAAGTGACAGACCAACACAAAGTAGGATAGAGAATCACTCAAGGTTCTCACATTTTTTGACAAATAAAAATCTGAAAAGTGTTACGTGTCTTTGATTTATCCCTATTTTACTCCGACAAACCTAAATCAAATATGTACTTCAAGAGGTCACATGATTGGGACTTTAGTTGAGAGCCAACATCATAAAGACCAAGTTACGAATCAGCTGCTCTTTCACACATTTTCAGTCCAGTCCTTCACTACACATTATGCAAAATATGCTTAAAAATAAAGGTTTCGCATATGTGAAACAACAAATTAATAAACTGAACTCACAAACACCTTAAATAATAAAAACAAATACATGCTGCATTTTCAAGTTTTTTTTGTATATATTTTAATGTATATTTTCCTTTCAAATTGACATCTATGCTCTGCTCTGTGTTGCTATTGCATAAAACCCCAAAGGAAACACAAAGACGTTTGTGAATGTGACAACATAATAAAGGGGTCTGACTACCTTCAAACACACACAGGAATTATTATTGCAACAGGGTATCTAGAGGAAATGAACACATTTTTGAGATCTGATCTGCTCTATTGTAGCACAATGCCACTAATTAAACCCCATTGTTACCATTTGTGCTGCGAGTATCCCCCCCCCCATTGATTTCCAAATGGATTAAAGTCAGGTGATCGACCCGCTCCAGCCTCCACATTTCATCTTAAGAATTTCATCCCTGAGTTGTATTTCAAAGCCAAACCTTGGTCAAGTTTAGCGTTTGGCTGTGCAGCAGATGACAAACCTGTTCAGTTTAATTCACTAAAGAATCCATAATAAGCTGTAGAGCTTTCTGTGCCTTTTTCAAAATGTCACCCCTCTGCCAATCCAATTTGTTACACATGAATTGAATTATGAGATAATTGTTCTAATTTCTTTGTAAGTTTGGAGTATTTGTGTTGCTAGCGACAATGAGAGTGAATTTCACATCAATAACCCGATTATATATAAATTTACTGAGAATAATATTGACATATTTGATCACTATAGTCCTTACAGAACAAATACTGCATAATACTGTATATTACTTAAAAGTGGAGTTACAGGTCTGTCACACAGCATTCATTAGAAAAAAAAAACAGGCATTATTAAACATGAGGATGGACGGGATTACACATTTCATATTAAAAGTCTCTCTCCACATTACAGAATAGGAAAACTACTCTAATCCTTGTTTGCCCTTGAAGGCCTTTGAGGTATTAAAAGCCTCCCCCTCCATCAGGGAGCATATAATCGAGACCGCAGAGAATCCACCGGGGGAAAATTTTCTGCCGTGAAATAATTTTGCTTCTTCTTCTGCTGTGGAAGAGAGGCAGTTAATTACAGTGAACAGGAAGTCTAATAACACCGGGACGTGAAAACGTACGCAGGCTCCGGATCCATTTTGGAAACGTGCCGAGATGTAAACCGACCCACGAAGCCTGCCGTGTTTCCAGGTCTTGCTGTTGTCAAAGCAAACATCACGGTAAACTGAAAAAAATAAAATAATAACAATAGTAATAATAATAATAATAATAATAATAATAATAATCCTACAATCAGAGCAGATTAGGAAATTAAAACCTTTGTATTGTAAACAAAAGGACTCAAAATAGTTTAAAAGTGATCAAATTTCCAGGAAGAACTCAAGTTGTATTCAAACATTAGTAGATTTGTTCTATTTGACAGACGACACAAAAAGAATGTGAACCTTGATGAGTCATCAATGCATCCTTAAAAAAAATAACTTAAATAATGAATGGCCATGCATGTTGATTCACACGAATACCAACATAAACCAACCGCGCCTGATCCCCAATTCTGTGCAGCTCTAATTAAGTAAACAAACGGATTCAACATGCCTCAGTAAATAAAGTTTAGAGTTGATCTTTTGAAAAGTTACTAATCTGTAGGCTAATAGGATTATACATCGGGGATGCTGCTGTTTCGTGTCCACCTTTATTTTAATTCCAAGCATCTAGTCAGATTAATTAAGCCGAGCAGTGAGTCTAATAGACGGGGTGTTTGGAGGCAGCGAGGAGTGTGCCGTGCCACTTAGAGCTATTTATTATGGATCAGAGAGGCTGGATGGACTATAAACGCTAAACGAAACTGACTGACAGACAGTTACTACGGCACCCTGTGGGGCTCTGACATCAGAGGGGGAGAGAGAGAGACGGAGCATGATGGGAAGAGACTGCGAAGGGCTGGGAAGGAAAGGAAAGTTGAGGAGCTGAAAGACATGAAAAAGTAACTTGACATGTATACATATATATATATTTTTCCACAGACGTAGCAGAAGCTTATGTTCTGATCACATAGGTTGTCTTCAATTACAGCTGAAGTCTTACAGCCTTACAGTGACTGACAACAGGGCATGTTTAACCGCAAAGACAGAAAATAAGTGAACATTTTTGTTCCCTCCACATGTCAGGGAGCTGTCTGTGGTCCTGAATGCAGCAGCCGGATCCGCCTGTGTATGGAAACACAGCCTGCAACAAATGCTGTCTGTGTGAGATAAGAAAGGATAAACTTTTAAGACAATCAAAAGATTAAACATAAGGTGCGATAATGTGTGGCAAGTATTGACACCCCTTCATATTTGATCTTTTTAACTGATTGTTTTCTCTATTGGGATTTTTGTGAGAGACTAACCCAAAATAGTGCATGGTTGAAAAGTAGAAAGCAAATGACACATGACTTTATTTTATTTTATTCAGAAATATGCATGAAATTACTGATGTCATTATTTTTGTTGTTCTTCAGCTCACAGCTGTTCCCACTGTTCTTTCTAGCATTGCCTTGTATTCATCTTAACTCCCTGTCCCCGCTTAGCAACAAACTGCAGGATGTCCCATGGCTTTCTGCCATAAAGAACAGATATACGGATGTTTCTGGTTGTAATTTGATGAAACATACGAAGAAGAAGGTAACGATAAAAGTTGAAAATTAGATTGAATGTAAAATACAAATGTCCAAACAAGTGTTTTTATTGCATCCGGCTCCCTGACGACTGGCAGCAACCGGCCTCGTTGAAGTCTAAGTAATTACATTAAGCTATATAATCATCCAATCCAAAGCTATTAACCTCCATTTGTACAGTGAACCCTCATGTCTAACTAACTGCAGTGCAGAACCAAACAAATGTTACAAGCCTTTCATTAGAGAACTGACATGGAGGTTTCTTTTGTTTTGCTGCAGAACTTTCCTAATAAGAAATGCTGAGAAGATTGCCAACCCTTTCAAGGAAAGTAATCAATTTCACTCCATGGGTTCTTCAATCTATGAAATGTTGCTTTTCAATTGACATTGCTGTGTCGTTTCGTAAACCTGCCACATATGGACGCAGAATGCCAACGAGTGTTTTTGAGCCGAAAAGCTGTCTTTTGACCATTTCTTCAGTTTTGTTCCTGTAAGGGGAGAAAATGTGTTTTGCTTTTTCGGTTTTGATCCCACATAATTTTGTTTTCCTTTTTTCATCGACCGACTCTGCAGCTTAAAGTCTGAATTCATCTGCAGGTAGTTGAGAAATAACTTTCACCGCTGCTGTTCATTTCAGCTTTAAATGAACACGTCCCAGAGAGAGAGAAAGCATTTTACTCCTCAAGAGGCAATTATCCAGGAAAACAGAACCAAGCTCTCCTACCTGCCTGTTAATGGGATGAAATGACTTCCTGGAAGAATTTCTCCTAAAAGTAGAAAGATTTGCTTCACTAAGGACCCCAGTGCTCCCTGCTGTGTGGTCTTACTGTAACTAACAAAATGAAGACAAAAAACTGAACTCTCTGACTTTCTCTAGGTAGAACCAGGAGCCTGAGAGCAGCTTCTAATAACCATCAGCTTGCAGCGAAATCAGAAATGTGCAGACATCATTCATATGAAAAAAATGTATTCCTAATTTAGTTGAGGTAATATGGATCCGAACACTGGTCCACTCTGCTGCCATCCGCTCTGCAGCTTATTAATATCCATCCGCATGCTAATACGAACGGCGTGTTAAAACTGAAAAAAAAGCTGCTTGCAAATGGCTCCGTGTGACTGTTAAACTGGTTTAATATAAGAAAACTAACTTTAGAGACTTTTGCAAGAAAAAGGCACAACTACAAACTACTATAAAACATTTCAATACCGTGGCGTCAGGTGTTGAAGAGCAGGATCTGCATTTTTCAAATTGTTTTGCTTGCGGGGCTTTGGGGAGGAGCTCTTACAACAATTACGAAGCAACCAAAAGGTCATGTTGGAATCCTATGAATTTAATTATTACTCGCCTCGAGGGAATGATTGTTTTAGTGTGTTCTGTTCTGACGTTTCCCTCAACAAAAAAAAAACATGAGAATGTGAACATTGAGCAAATGTGGGTTTACTCTGTTATCCTGAAATTCATCTCTACTATCTGTGTCAGCTTGGAAGTGGAAGTGTCACCTTAAATACATGACTATAACAATAAAAGCAACATTAAACACAATTTAAATGAGGCACTTGTAGAATATTTTGAATGAAAAAAAAAAAAACTATAGACATCATGTCAAGAGGTGTAAGAAAATAAGCAAGGATCACATAAACAGTTAGTGGGATAGATGCATGTACATAATGCTAAATTGAGAATTCATAATCCTTCAACTTTTTCACATGTTGAGACCCTGAGACAGCATGGTGCAGTGGAAAGAAATATATAGATTTTTACACATACAAAACTGTCTATTTTCCACTCCCTTTACTCTGAAACCCCTAAATAAAATCCACTGAAACCAATTGCCTTCAGAAGCATAAATCCAGTTGTTATGTGAAAGCAATAGTGGTTTGCTAGAGAGGTCACATAATAATTAGCTTTGAGGATTTCAAGCCATCCTCTGAAATTCACAGACCAGGACGGAGGATCAGCTGACAGGACAACTATTACTCATAGACCTCGGAAATCTGGTGGTAAAATGGCAGGAAGAAATCGACTGTTAAAAAAAAAAGAAAGCCACAAGAAATTAAGTCTCTTTGAGCATGTGTCCCATGCAAAATTAAATGGTAAATGGCCTAAACTTGTGCAGTGTTTTATCTAGTCCAGAGGACTCCGAAGTGCTGGGGTTCACTGACGGAGGTGGTGGTGCCATGCAGCGGCGCCACCAGCAGGCAAGGTGAGGTGAAGTGTCTTGCCCAAGAATACAACGACTAAAACACATGGAGCAGAGGTTTTCAAACCAGCAACCCACCAACTACAGGACAAAATTCTGCCGACGTGGCCAAATAAATAACGTATTAACTTAGGTTTGGTAGCAGAACCACCCACTCCTCAACCTCTGGTCTCCTTCTACCCAATTCAGCTACCACATTTTTCAACCCCACTCTGCCTCACCCTCAACTAGGTCTCTCCTCATCTCTGGTTCGGCTCTTCATTCCGTCACCCTTACTCTTATTCTTCATCTCCAACTAGTAAAACAAAAAACACAATATTTTGCTGAGTGCCTTAGAAATGACTAGAGGTCATTGTTTGACATGTTTTACAGTTCAGTTTCACTCTCATCAAAGCAAAATCACAAACCAGCACTGGAGAATAAGTTTGTGTGTGTGTGTGTGTGTGTGTGTGTGTGTGTGTGTGCGTGTGTGTGTGTGTGTATGTTTGGGCAGTCAGCTGGCCTCCATGTGCTGACGGATCAATAACCGGCTGACTCTTCGCAGGAAGTCTCCACACTGCTTCGAGCTTCCAGGCAGAGGCCAGTATGCTTTCTGTCGATGTGAGTTTCCATGGGAACAGTCCACTGGTCTGCATGTGTGTGTGTGTGTGTGTGTGTGTGTGTGTGTGTGTGTGTGTGTTTGGTGTGTGGTGGGGGGTGTTTACGTGGGGTACAGTGAGACTGAGCGAAAGAGTGAGACAGAAAGACAAGGGAGATGTAAAGGTGACCACCGAGGTCGAGGCAAGACGACTGAAAGGGGGAAAAGCTGGAAAATAAATAAGTGGAACCTTAAGCGCGCACATGCACACACGCAAACCCAACAAACACAAAGAGCAAGACGGAGAAATATCAAAAGAGAAATGATGACAGCAAAGGTAACCTCTGCAGATAAGGTCGTTTTGTGTCCTCATTGCCTTTCCCCTCTCGTATAACACTCCCCTCTAATTGCCTCCTGCCCTCAGCCTTTCTCTGTTGATCCATCCCAAAGGGAGAATACGAGGGGGGTTTGGAGGGGTAGCGGGGTAGGCCACAGGCTGTCTGTATCCTGGGTTCCCCTTCCTAGCAACCCCCTCAAATAAAACCAGGGAACTCCTGTGCGGGGCCAGCAGGGGGCCACTCGCCTTCTGCCTGGAAGTGAGGCAGCGCTGATGCATATTTAACTAAAGGCCAAGGGTGACTGAGCCGGGTCTGATTTTATGTATGTGTGTGGCTAAACGCGGGTGCCCACCACTCAAAGAGGCGAGACAGACACTTGCTAGAAAAAAAAAAAGCTCCATCTCTTCATATTCACACACACGCACACACACAAAGAGAGAGAGAGAGAGAGAGGAGAGAGAGAGGCATATGGTGGCAGCTGCCCAGCGCGTGCCATGATTGTGCGCGCATGAATAATGAGCCTCGCCTCTCCACGGGGACGCGCATCTCTTGATGAATAAGATGAAAGAATTGTGGGGTGGGGAGGAGAAAAAAAAAGAGGAGACAAAAAAAAGGAAACCTCCTGTAGAGCTGGCCCTTCTCCTGTGAACCATAGCTGTAAATTTAACAGCTGGCTCCTCGTTTCATCATTAAAGTCCCTGTTCTCGGCTCCTCTTCGCTCACCCTCTGTCTTGTTCGCGTTAAAACGACACTTGCTCTCTTTAGCTTTTTTCATTCCTGCTCATCTTTGAACACGGTTCCCAGGTGTTCCCCACCGCCACAGGAAAGAAACCTTCAGAGCTCCCAGAGGAGGCAAAAAACAAAAAAAAAACAAAACAGAAATGCATATCAAACTCTTGACCTGCCTAGATTAAAATTTTGTGATCATATATGAGCTGATGAGCTACATGGAAGTTAAAAATTCTTGTAGGCATATGAGATAATTTTAACTCTGGGTCAAGTATAGTTTTTAATGTATCTATATTACTCATTCGTTTTACTTATTTTTTTTTTATTTTTTGCAAGGCTCTTTAATAAATCTAACTCTTTTTAGTGCTACTGTGAGAAAGTTTTGCATCGCAGTCATTTGGACTGTGATGCCTTCAACTCTCAAAGTCGCTTGAAGGTCGACTTTTTTCTGTTGAAATCCAAATTTAAAAATTGTCTGCATGTCATTGACTTGACGCAGTCCTCTGGGTTTCCTTAGAAACTTTTTTAACTACTTTGAATAATTGACTGAGCCTTATGTACTGTAAGATGAGTTGGAATGTATGTAGCTGAACTGAAAAAATATTTTTTTTTTTGGAGGAGGGGGACGACATTTGTTCTCTATTAGTGAAACTGAATTGAGTCGCTGGTTTAACAAATATTTTATTTTTGTCTGGTGAACCAATCTGAGTTGATATTTGAAAGATCGTGTCTAAAGGTCTTAGTACAAACTTGAAGAAAATGCCTGTCCATCCATCCATCCATCCATCCATCCATCCATCCATCCATCCATCCATCCATCCATCCATCCATCGTCTATCCTCGTTTGTCCATTTATTTTATCGAATTATTAAATAAAAGCTTCTTAAGGTTAAGAAACAGTAATAATCAGGGTCAATTTATAAATAGCCAGTCAAAACAGTGAAACTTTTTTCTATACATAGTTTGAAATAACTTTCAGAATCGGTTCTCTATACAGTCGTGTAAAAACACTACAACAAATAAAAAATGAAATCTCTGTTCTGTGTCTCAGAGTATTCTGGTTTTTTGGCTTCACCTGTGAGTCTCCTTTTGGACAAATTTAGATAATTTTAGACTCAAAAATACTAGCTGGTGTAAGAGCATGTACTGAAATGCCAAACGCTTCATAACACCCACCCAGCATTTCTTTTCCCGTAACACTGCTGTCTTTATTCCTTCCTTCAACCCATTTTCCCTGCTCTCTACTATTTTTAAGACCGTCTTTGTTCCTGTTCCTCTATTCTGTCTCTGCTTTATTACCTCCGGCGCCCAATTGCCCAGCGTCTCGTTGCACCATCCAAAAATGATGCCATTAATTATTTGCCCAGAGATTATGTGATTAAGCTTGTGTGTGTGTGTGTGCGTGTGTGTGTGTGTGCGCGTGTGTGTGCTGAGGGTGTGTCACCGTCTTCATCTGAATGCTTCGCTGAGTGTGTATGCCTGGATGTTGGATTGTGCGCTGCGTCTGGTGGCTATGTTATTAGATGACAAAATTAGAGAGGGTGAGCCTGCATGCATGGACAGTTTGGTCATTAAATTGTTGACCTATTGCTGTTCTGTTTATCCAAAGAAAACAAACAACATAATGACAAACGAATAATATCCTCATCTGAGTTATTATGCCAGCAAAAACAATTTATTTGTGTAGAAATTAAGAAGCCACATTTTGCTAAAATATTTTTAAAAGATCTTCTGATGTTTTCTTTTTTCTTTTACTACCAGATTGTTTTCTCTTAGGGTAAAATAAATGTGATTTACAAACTCTGATCAATTGTTCTTTTGTTTTGGTTTTATTTTATTTAGTCTCAACTATAATATTATTCATTTTAAAAAAGAAGCTAAAACATATTTCCTCCTCTTCAGTCCAGAAAGTCAAGTAAGGCAACCCTTCTGTCGAGTCTTGTGTTTGTTGCTGTAATACTCATTTCTGCCGCTAGAGGCAGTGCAGTAAAACCCAAATTTGAATAGAAAACTCACCTCTGGACGTGGAACAGATTATTATAAAACTGGGCAGTATTTTTAGGATGCTCCATCTTTGAATTATATAATTTTGATTACATCTGAATCGTTTTTTTGTTTTTTGTTTTTTTTTGAAAAATTTGGTGGTTCTGATCAAAATAAATACATAAAATAAAAAATAACCACAAGATGCTGGCTTGAATTACACTTTATCAAATTCTGTTTCACACTCAAACAATATGAAGAGTTTTAAAAATAGTCTAGCAAAAATATTATAAACTCCTCAACACACATGATGTGTTCACTGACATAACCTCGTTTTATGTCTGATAAATGAAAAAGCTCTAACGATCTGCTGATAGGTCTCTAAAGCTTCCCAGCATTCTCCACAGGCCAGAAAACACATGTGCTCTATGAACACAAATTATATTTTGAATGCCAGTGATTTGCATATGAAAGAGCGAAGGAATATCTAGAAAAAATGTGCAGAAATTTTACAAGCAGGGAAAGTCGATTGCAGATCAAGTTAAAGGGAAGAAAATAGATATTTACAGATGCACAGAAAAAAAAGAAGTTCTTTGGGACACTGTGGGCGAGATTCAGGGAAAAAGACTGATTCATCATGCTCCGTGTGATACAGAGGGGAGGGGACTGCAAAGGAAGGTTTATAGGCCAGCTGTGTGTAGTCTTTTAGTCAGTCAGTGACCTAAATCACAGAATAAAAAAGAGAGAGAATAACCGTACAGAGTGTTTGTGGGGGAAGAGGGCAGTTCATGGGTTTGAGCAATGTGAAGCAATGATAACTTGATGAGAAGTGAGTAAAAGACGTGGAGAGGAGAAGGGAGAGGGAAAGGTTCTGATGGATGGCGGGGAAGTGGCGTTGAAGAGAATAATAGACAAAGAGGAAAGGCAGCGAAAACGGTGGCATTTATGGAGTTGAAATTATGCGGCACAGTTATAAATATCTGAGCTTGTTATTCCTGTGTTGCCTGTTTTACATTTCCAGAGCAAAAACTTTGCAACTGCAATGATGGTTCACTACACAGCACACACGCATGCACGCACACGCGCGCAGCGTCTCCCTGCAGCCACGGCAAAGCACCACAATGTGCATGAGGGAACAGAAAACATCTGAGGGATGCCAAGCTGTGAATTCAACATACACAGGGATCATTAGCCGTATTTGGACAGCAAAGTGCCGCTGAATACACAGCATTAAAAGTTTAGATTGGAAATGAAAAGGAGTAATTCATCTTCAGAAAACAAACCATCATTTGCAGATATTTGGTCTAGAAAAAAAAGAAAAGTGGGGGAGGATCTGTTTTTTTTCTCGTTTTGAATATTAATTTGAGCAGATGAGTGCGTTTCTAGTGCTGAGAATGTAATCAGAAACAAGGGCAGAATCCATTAGCATCACTCAGAGGATTCTTGGCTCCTCGTGGCAACCTCAGCTCAAAGCAGCAGCACTCACGGCGCTCTGGCACGAGTAGCTCAATGTGCCGTCAGGAGGATTCGGGAACAGCTTGGTATTTTTCTCCTCATACCTTTGAAAGCAGCTAACGTTTCTGGGTGAACAGAGGGTTCACAGCTCTGATTCATACTCCAGTTTTCATTATTGATCCAGAATATCAAAGATTTACTCGGCTCAGTTCTGCGACATAACAAGACTTTGGATGAGCTCAGGATGTTTGGAGCAACAGTGAAGTGACTTCACCACATAGCTACACTCACCGGCCATTTTATTAGGTACACTATGCTTCAGCTGAGTTGGGCCACATTTTGAGAACGGCCTTAATTCTTTGGGCCATGGATTCAACAAGGAGTCAGAAACGTCCCTCACTCATTTTGGTTCATTTCGATATGAGCAGGAAGTCTGTGGCAACTGAGGAAGGCCTGACTGTCATAAATGACTGAACACATGTAGCACCGCAAAGAAACACAGAGGTCGTGGAAAACTTAAGAAAACAAAAATTAGCACAAACCAACATTATGCCAAGATTGGACTGGCATAAGACCAACACCAAGCATCAGAAAAAACTAAACACCAATGTCGTCTAGACATGAAAAATGTCACCAAGCTCATTATCCAACATGGCTGTTAGACGTTCAGAAGTGTTTGTTGCACTTTTGATGCTTAGCGTCACTTAAATAAGAGCCACACGTAGCACTGTGCATGCACTATTAGCGAAAACGCTTAAACTTTAAAGGCACAAATTTGCTTTAACGTTTAAGTGCATAAAATGGAGGTAACTATATTATTGATAGTATTGCCAGTAACTGTTAACTTTGGGCATTATTTACAACAGCTGGTGAATCCTGTTGATTTACCAGGCAGACAGACAGACTGTTTAAATTACAGTAGCAGAAGAAAGCAGGTGAGATAGATTTTGGAAGGCTTTTTTTCCATCACATGGTTTCCACTCTGCTGTAGGTCCACGGCAGGTGTGACGTCAAACCGAGCTGGAACAGCATCCCAGACCCAAGACAAGCCACGCATTATTTCTACATGGTTACAGGGACAGACACGCCGGACAGAGGACAGTCAGAGAGCCAACACTGCTCTGAAAATACAATATTTCAAATAAACAGAGGCTATGTTTATTTGTCTAAAAGTATTCAGGTATAAAACATAGCAGCAATAAACTGTCTTCTTTGTAGTTACTATATTGTGCATTGAAATAAAAATGCAGATTAAACAAAACATTAAAAAAAAAAAAAAAGACAAGCTGGGATACTTCTTTGATTTGCCAAAAATGAAAGAAAAAAAACAACAACAAAGTGATAGCTGAACCAAAAATAAAGTGATTCTATGCATATGATTTCATGCACCAGAAAGCTTTTTGAACTGTGTATTCACACACTCTACGTTGCTCTTCTTGCAAACTCCTAGTTTAAAAAAATATATAAACTCATCTTCTTCTCCTCATCTTATGTTTTAAAAGACAACTATACCAGTTGCTCAGATTGTTTCTTGTCTCTCGCAATTTGGCAATTTGCCGCAATAACAAAGAGACACTTGGCCCAATCAGACGACCAAACCGGTCATCAGCCCGTGAAGCACATCTGCAATCTGAGCCTGTAAGTGCCACTCATCTCTGCATCCCTCTCGGAGTGGAGCAGCTTCTGTCTGGATTTGAGTCAAACTGTGTTCACATTCAGATCAGTGGAGCTTTGTGCGGGCTTGGCTCTGGCTCCTGCATCACCCAGTCAGCCTGTCTGTTTGCTTGGCACCCTGCAAGTCAGCCTGCTGCCAAAGCTCAGATGGGAATCACAAATTGGATCAATAGTGAAGCCAGGAGCCAGCGCTATGTCTTATTACATCACTGTGTTGTCTCCAGATTACCTGTGAGGGGAGCAACGCTAATGCATGATGAAAAGGAAAGACTGCACTTTAATGCCGTGATTACATTACACTTGGAGCGGTTTGAGAGATGTTAACTGATGGTAAAAATGACTCTAATTGATCACATTCTGCACCTTACAGAAGTGTTCCCGCTCCTTGAACCATTTTATATTTTGTCATGCTACATCCACAAGCTTCAATGTGTGTGTGTTTTTTCCACTGCAAAAATAGAAAATCTTAAGTATTTTTGCTCTACTAGTTTCTAGTGCAAATATCTCAGTACACTTGAAATACGACAAATTTAACTTACAAGTAAATTTCCAGCAATGTATAGAAGCTTGTTTAAAGTAAATAAAAAAAACCTTAATATTGATGAAAAAGTACTAGTTATGTAGTGAAGTTATGTGATAGACCAACACTAAGTAAGCTATATAGCAGTCCCTCAGACCCAAGAAAACAGGGAGAGCTTCTACCTGTGCAGTAGATTCCCACTTACTTTGTTCGAAACCAGGTTTGCTGAAGTGCATCGAAAACACCGTGAAAACTAAAAGAAAAATTAAATACATCTTCTTAAGTGCTTAAGTGCACATAAAACATTAATCATTACACAAAAACGCTAACTTCACGAACTAATGCCGCTCTAAACATGTACCTCGCTCCCGCTGTCCAATTGGACTTTAAGGGCTGCGACGTTTATGGCGGTAAAGTCCGTGTTGTGCTGCCTTTAGCCTGTAGCCTGTTCTGAAGAATGCGCGCAACAGTTCAGTCAAAGATGAAGAATATCCTCCATTTCCTCTTGTCCGTGGGATATTTCGGCCCAAAGTGCTGACTGACAGGAGACTAGCGACACTTCCTCTTATTTTTCGGTTTAAATGAAGGCGCTAACTCAACATGAACCAAGCTACAGCTTGGGCACCATGGCAACAACCCACAATCAGCACATATAAACACGGAGCGGACATTTACAAGCAAAGTGGATGGAAAAAGAAAATCTATAAAGAATTAGATTTTACTCTAATAGCCTTAAATATACTCCAGTGCAGACAAATACCCAAGAAGTCTACTGAAATGCATCCAGGTGTTTTATGAAGGACTCTATGAAGAAATGAGCAGAGAACAAAATCACCATGATGACCAGGGGAAGATCGGAAAGATCAATAAGGTGCTCAGAGGCAAATTCTATGCTAACTCTACACAACACTCTGACCACACCGTCCAAAGTAAGAAACATGGAGGTGGCAGCGTCATTCTGTGGGAATGCTATCCTCCTGTATGCACATAAATTCTGGAGTTGATGGGAAATTGAATGGAGCTAAATACAGGAGAAAACCTATTGGAGGCAGCAAAAAGCTTAAACCTGAGCTGACAGAATGTTTTCTATTGAAGCATTATCATTAGAAGGACCCAGTTAAAGTCCAGACATGTCTAGAGAAAAATCTGGGACAAGAGTTAAAAAAAAATGATGTTTTACAGATGCTCTCCATCCAGTCAGACTGAGCTTGAGCTATTTATAAAACATGGGCAAATATTTTAGTCTCTGAAGATCCAAAGTTCCCCAATAAGACCTGAAATTATAACTGTTCAAAGCAGTTCTTTATAACATATAAGTTGGGAATCTTTAATATGATCTGTCTTACTTGCTGTTTACTTATAGATTTGCAATGAATCCACATTAACCTTATTTATTCTTAAATTCGGCAAACTGGCAGCCTCTTACTTTAGAAAAGATGGAAAAAGCTTTGGATTGCATCTGTCATTTAACTTTCACTGCCTTGTACCTGCCTAGAAACACAAGGGGAGCTCTTCAAATGCAAAATATAAAAAGACGAGATGAAAAAGTCTTTGTCTCACAGATCTTCCGGGGTCGACAGCCGTCTAGAGGGCCACGGCAGCAAAGTGGCAAGAATCTGTCACTCAGCATCTAAAAGACATGCTGCCGCACTGCAAGGCAATAAATGGCAGTAATAACCCCCTTAAACCTGCATTATCTGCACCCGTGATTTCCTGCCGCATTGCAAATAGAAGGCACAATAATTTGCAACCCGCTACACCTTTTAAAAGTGGAGCATTTCCATATACATTTCATACGGTTGACAGGATAATTGAGACCAGTACAAGTGTTCTCGTTTTGGCAAAATACCAGGGAGCAATAAAACTCGAGGGTTATTTTTTTCTTCTTTTTTCTTTTTACATAATTACTGATTCGGTGGACATGAAAAGGCCTTGAGACACGCATTAGGGCGGAGAAGAAGCAGATTCAGCAGAACAAAATAGCTACATTTCCCCACGTTCTTTTGAACCATGTCTTAAACGTCAAGGCATTTGCATTTCCTTTTTGTTTAATTCATCCTTGCGTGTAGACTCTCATCATAAGTGTACAGAGCAAGACTTGAATCTGGAATTCTGCTACAACCCCTGGCAAAAAGTATGGAATCACCAGTGTTGGATGAGCAGTCATTCAGACATTTCATGCTGTAAAACAAACT
>NW_015112855.1:293221-293680 GCF_001443285.1 Poecilia latipinna
AGTTTGTTTTACAGCATGAAATGTCTGAATGACTGCTCATCCAACACTGGTGATTCCATACTTTTTGCCAGGGGTTGTATTGTTACGCCCTAGGGATCCACAGGGTTATTTATCAAATATTTATCACGCTAAAAAAGACTTCTCTGGTCGTCGCTATTAATGAACAAAGCAAATAATTTGAGATTGCAGGTTTCTTCTCTACTTTTCTAATCCAGTCAGAATAACAGAAAATGACTAGTGGGTCACCAGCAGCGTTTGAGCTCTAGTTTGATTGACTTTCATTAGCTTTGTTAGCTGCTAGCTCTTTATGCAAACTCAAGATAGTTCAAGAAGATTTCTGTCTCAATATTTTTCAGCACAGCTCTTTGCTTTTAACTAAGCCCTAAGCAGGGCCGTGCAGAGACCACTAAAGGGGCAGGTGCTCAAAAAAGAAGGGCACATCTAACCTCATTCTAGGAC
>NW_015112855.1:296509-301156 GCF_001443285.1 Poecilia latipinna
GTTTCTTCTCTACTTTTCTAATCCAGTCAGAATAACAGAAAATGACTAGTGGGTCACCAGCAGCGTTTGAGCTCTAGTTTGATTGACTTTCATTAGCTTTGTTAGCTGCTAGCTCTTTATGCAAACTCAAGATAGTTCAAGAAGATTTCTGTCTCAATATTTTTCAGCACAGCTCTTTGCTTTTAACTAAGCCCTAAGCAGGGCCGTGCAGAGACCACTAAAGGGGCAGGTGCTCAAAAAAGAAGGGCACATCTAACCTCATTCTAGGACAGAATATTAAAGCCACACAGCTTTCAGAGTTTAATAAACAATGATAAATTACAAAATTGTGAGAAATACAATCAAAGCTAAGGGAAATCTCTATATAGAGCATACAACTATGCATATGTAAGATATTTTATTAATCATTTCTGTCATGAAGCGAGGTGTGGTTGGTGGTGAGGAGAGAACGCAGAGACCCAGGTATGAAGATGATAATGATGGTTTAATGATGAGATAAAGCTCAAAAACAGTCCAAGACAGGCAGCACGGCAAGAGGCAAGCACACAGCTAGATGCCGGTAGCAACTGACTAGAGAGACTGAAACACTAGCGCTGACACCAACACAGGACTTAGCAGTTCAACTGTGACGACAGACAGACTGATGCAGACCAAGACATACGTTGACAACAATAGACAAGGACCCGACGAGGAACACAGACAACAGGTGGGTTTAAATACACATGGGGTAATTAAGGGAATGAGACACACCTGGGAAACAATCAACGGGGAGGACGCAGAGACAGACTCACAGGACTACACAGAAACTCAAAAATAAACACACAGAAACACGGATCGTAACAATTTCTTTCTGCAGATCTATTTTGTTATAGGAAAGTATTGCAATATTCAATATTCCCCTCAAATCTTAAATCTGTACTGAAACCGTGAACCAGAAATATAGTTTTTCTACACATTATAGAAGACAGCCAAGCAGAAGGACACCTCCATCATTTGAGTGCCAAATGTGCAGAATCTGATCTTGTCAGCATGATGTAACGAGCCCTTCCTGCTTCCAGCAGTTCACTGAGAGTTTCATCCCAGATCAAACTCAGTGTGTGTCATGTGATCACAACATATGCCTTGATGATCATGTTTCTGTGTTCAGCAACCGATTTATCCACATTGTTGCATTACAAGTACAGTGACATGATTTAATACCTCAGATTTAAGTGGTGAAAGTACCTCTTGCATTATTCAGAATAAAAGCAGCTGGAATGTGCGCAAATATAAACACTAGAAGCTTAAATCTTAATAAAACACAAGTCTTTTTCTTCCCGTTTGTGAATTCGCTGAGCAGTGACGATCACTGACAATAAATATTCATCTCAAGAAGCTCTGAATGCCTTTCGAGGTTGAACACCTACCACCTTCTGTGACACTTATGCTCCTTTTACTATTCACTCTTTAAAGCTGAAATCACCTGCTGCTGCAACATCCCGACTTCATCACAAACCCAGTGATCTCATGCTAGAAAAGGGTTGGGGTGGCTGTGTTTTGTTTAAACATAGGCGGTCTAGAAGTAAGCTGCTTACTGCGCAGATAAATAACCCACTGCGTGTTGTTGGAAAGAGACGGCGTTATAGAAACTCGCTGCTTTATCTCACCTAAATGTGTGTTCGTCTGAACTTTCTGGTATTCCACAATTTCTGCATGCTGGGTGCAGATTTTTTGAGACAGCCGTGCAAATGCAGTTTTATAATGTCATTAAATAAAAATGTCATTTTATAAAAAAGTTCAGTAGCTAAATTCCAATATTATACAGATTTGTCACCTTTAGACTAACTTTAAGCATTTATTTCTGTTAATTATGATACTTTGGTATTTTCTTACAGGACTAGGTTTGATGATTTCATCGTTTGTTGCTTCTGCTCAGTTTGGTTGCTCAGTTTGTGTCGTTGTGGGGGGAACCGCCTCAGCTGAGGAACGGGAGCATGAGCTGAAGGGAGTCTACAGAGAGATGAAAGCGCTCGAACGGACATGAATCCCTTTTCAACTCGAGCTCAGGTGGAACTCGACAGTCAAACAGCGAACTAATTAGATCTGGCAGAGCTTTGTCTCCATCCTGCTGCGAGACAGTTTGGTGTCTTCTTGTAGCTGAATGGGACGCGGCCAAGATTTCGTAAATCCCTGTCCTAGTCAGATATGCCTCAGGAGGTCTTTTATAATGTTTGGTTATATCCGCTGACATTTCTGGGCATAGAAAACAGAGAGTATCACTCACAGGTACGACGCCCTCCACGTTTATTGGTACTAGATGTATGAAAAGCCATCAAATATGTTCCTATTTAATAGCAGTGGATGAGACACCATTGCTGTTGAAAACCCATGTTGTCTCCTTTTTCACTTTACTGGTAGGACCCTCTAAAATTTTATTGAAAAATGTCCCTATCTTGCAAATATCTCATGTTTTGCTAGTAAAACAGGGCCACAGCATGGCAGTTAAACTGAAAAACGCATTTAATGGCAAAACTATATTAAAACTGTTATGCTGTTCACGTTCAATCAGATTCAAGTAAGTTCACAGTTTCAGGGTTAAGCGTTCTGTGTACTGTCTGTCACATCAAATCATAGCTTCCCCAAACAGCTAATGACGCTCCACAGGGGGCCACCGAGTCACTACCCTTCCTGGGGAAGGGAACTTGAAAAGCCCGTCAGCCTGTGTGAGCGTTTGTAATCCAGACTAGAAGTACTATCCCACTGTATCAGGCCTGCTTCCTATATAAGCTTCAACTGATCGTGCTAGCACACGTCCTCATAAAGCCAAACCAGAGTGCTGTCAGCTCAGCGGGGATTCATTAAGCAGACCGCCATCGACTCCCCGCTGCTCTTTCTGTCTCGGTAGTGCTGCATATGCACTTTGGGAACATTCGCATGTAAAGTGGGTGTGTGTTGGGAAAGGCGTTCCAGGAGTGTCACGCCTTGGCGTGTGTGCACGCCAGCTAGCGTGGCTAAAGCTTTCGTGTGTGCTTGTCGTGTTGTCCGTGTCGGCAGGAGGTCTGGCTTTAAAGAAACGCCGTGACCGACGAGTTCATCGGAGAAAGTGAAAATGAGCTGGGACAGTTACGAGAACAAAGTCAAGTGCAGTTCCAGAGCTTAACGAGATGAAGGCTTGAACTAGATTTCAAAGTGAGCATCAGAAGTAGTCCAGAAATGCGTTGCTCTTATTAAACAATAAGAAGGCAATTATTTCCCTAATCGCTCCTGATGCACAACCAAACGTTGCATTAAATTTGAAGTCTGAAAAATCAACATTAAGCATCAGCTGATTTTTGTTTCAATTTTAATCTTATGATGCTTGACATGAACTTAATTGAAAAGCATGTCATTCTGGGGGAAAGGGACATCTATAGAAAGACAATGCACTGACTCACAGTGGAAAGATATGTGCTAATGAGAGGTCTGATTATGAATACGATCACATTTTAAGGTAGCCTGCACACAGCCTTTTGGTGCAAAACTAAAAGAAGCACAGTGAGCGTTGCATGGCAATTAGACCCTGAGGTATGTAAGGAAAAGGTCTAAGATCACAGCAACACACACACACACACACACACACACACACACACACACACACACACACACAGTGTCCTGTTTTCACTGTCCCTCCTTCAGATGAACGCTCAAAAACCATGTGCTTGGTGGTCAGTCCCTAAATAAATAAATAAACAAATAAATAATATATGCTCAGGTTTGTTTTCTTCCAAAGAGAAGTTTTATTGAACCAGATCCTCAGACGCTTGGATTGCTGATGCATCTGTGAGCTGTCCTCTGACCTTATCGTGCCTGCAGTGTTTGTAAGAGCAACGTCTTGCTCGGGAGGACATGCTCTAGAATATGCTGCGTGCGTGTGTGTGTTTTCAAGGCGTACTTTATACACAGATGTAGTTAAAGAGGATCAGATACAGAGAGAATATAGAGGAATTAAGAGGAAGAGCAGGAGAGTGGGAGGAAGGGGAGACAGGGACACTGGGTCATGGAGGCTGGGGCTGGTCCGACAGCTGCTGCACCGAGAGTTTATCTGATTAAATCTGACCATCTCCGCTGTGGGAGGGTGGGACCCAGTTAAATTATGGTGCAAACACAGACTCACTCACACACACAAGCACACACACACACATTAGAAAACACACAGCTCACCTTGAGCTACGTTATCAAAATGAGCTGGGGACAAAAAATAAAAAGTTAAAACATGAATATATTGCATTTGTTCTGAAAGCCTCATTACTTGCAAGCAATTTCATGCTTTTGATATATAAATACACCTAGAAATTTCCTTTCACTGTTTCGCGTTAATTCACACCGTAGCTTTTCTAGGATTTCTTGAATTCTTTGTGGCGTTTCTTGAAATATGTGCGACGTCTCAAGAAATTCTGTCTATGTCCACAGTAGACGGAAAATGTGTTGAGAGGAGAGAAGGGAATGAAGATGTGCAGGAAAAGCCACTAGGTTGGAATTAGAACCATGGAGAGCCACATGTACCACACCACGTACCACACCACGTACCGCACCACGTACCACACCATACCACGTACCGCACCACGTACCACACCACGTACCACACCATACCACGTACCGCACCACGTACCACACCACGTACCACACCAT
>NW_015112855.1:304817-305326 GCF_001443285.1 Poecilia latipinna
CGCACCGCACCACCTTCCCCACTCCTCGTACCACACACCACGTGCCACGCCACGTACCTCACCCCGTACCACACCACGTACCGCACCACGTACCGCACCACGTACCACACACCACGTACCACACCACGTACCACACCACGTACCGCACCACGTACCACACCATGTACCACACCACGTACCACACCACGTACCACACCATGTACCACACCACGTACCACACCATGTACCACACCACGTACCACACCATGTACCACACCACGTACCGCACCATGTACCACACCACGTACCACACACCACGTACCACACACCACGTACCACACCACGTACCACACCATACCACGTACCGCACCACGTACCACACCACGTACCGCACCACGTACCACACCATACCACGTACCGCACCACGTACCACACCACGTACCACACCATACCACGTACCGCACCACGTACCACACCACGTACCGCACCACGTACCACACCATACACCGCACACCACCACGCACACCACC
>NW_015112855.1:309266-354990 GCF_001443285.1 Poecilia latipinna
CCACGTACCACACCACCTCCCACCCCATGTCCCACACCATGTACCACACCACGTACCACACCACGTACCACACACCACGTACCACACACCACGTACCACACCACGTACCACACCATGTACCACACCACGTACCACACCATGTACCACACCACGTACCACACCATGTACCACACCACGTACCGCACCATGTACCACACCACGTACCACACCATGTACCACACCACCACAAGCTGAATGTATGTCTTTATTTGTTTACTTGTTACTTCTCACTTTCTTCTCGTTTAAATGTTTGTCACCATCTACTTTTAAACTGCACCACTTGACTTAAACATTTCTGTTTTCTTCTTTTTGCTCATTCCTGCTGAAAGAACTGGTGTAACTGAATCAGATTTGTAGATCAACAAACTCTTCCACAAGTTTTCAATGGAACCGAGTTCAGGATTTTGTAATGGACACACCAGAGCATTGACTGTATCCCCATTAAGCCACTTTGCAAATAAATTGTCCATTTGGAAAGTCAATTAGTGTCCAAATTTTAACTTCACGACTGACTGATGACCACAGGTTACTGTTTCCTCTTGTTACCATCTATTTTGTTACGTGCACCACGCTAACACCACTGTATTTTAAATCTGGAAGTGTGTTCTCCATCTTGTAAGCTTCCCCCTTCTTCTTGCTAATGTATCAATGATCATTATGTCCAAACACTTTCATTTTAGTTTTATCAGACAACAGAAGTTACAGGGACTTTGTAAGCTTTAGTCAACATGTCTCTTGCTTTTGAAATAATCACTTCTTCCAACCGTTCTGATTATGGAGTCACAGAACTCGTTTCATTATGGAGACCGATGGCCTCTTACCAGCTTTAGCCAGTGTCTTCACAAGGTCTCTGCTTTTGTTCCGGCGTTGATACGTCATTCCAAAACATGTTCACCTTTGGGAAGCAGAACTTGTGTAATTCATGAAGGAGATACTGGTGGGATACTTGCACATAATTATTTGAACATGTGGCAGATTCGGGCTTCTTAAACGCCTGCCAGGATGAAACAGACTTGTTGACGTCTGCCCTTTACTTCCTGTTCCCTTGTTTGACTTAAATGACTCAAATGTTGTGAGTTAACCTTCCAGAAACTTAGAAAGTCATCACCTCGTCGGATTTCTAGTATTGTGTAAAGCCACGGTGGTCTTATTTAATGTAAACATATGCATTTGAAGAAAAATAATTACAAATTCTACCCCTCGTCGTGCAGGTACCTAACAAATAGAAATCATTTTGGTAACTCTGACCTAAAACAGAAAAGTTGAATCAGATTTAATACAAAAAGTGAGGTTATGTTTTTTTTTTGTTTGTTTGTTTTTTGCACAGTGTATTTAAATATCTAGTTTCATGGTCAGGACACATTTCCAGATAGCTGCTGCACACCATTTGTCTCCATATTAATCGTGCATGCTGCTTTCTTCCGCTGTGGTTGTTACAGATTCTGATGTTTGGAGTAGAAGTGACACCTCGGCCAGTTTCCTCCTCTTCAGGGAACCTTTAACAAATGGAGTCAGACAGACGAAAATCTAACCTATTTAATACCGTGACACATACCACAGCCCTTTAAACACCAACATTCATAAAAGTAACACACTGACATGATTATAATGCAGCCTCCTCTCATGAATAGTCAAGACATAGACAGACAGGGGACAGAGTTTAGTATTTGATCCTTCAGCTGCTGCGTTGAGCAAAGTCAAATCCTTTTTGTGGACTGTGCCGGTGCTGCTCAGGGGATGCTTGATCACACACACATCTGGGGAGTTTAAGTCCTTCTCAGGACCTTGGGCTCCCTGTTACGTTCCATGACCTGTTTTTGCCATGTGAGGTGACGACTTACCCGGCTCTGGCAGGAAGTGACTGTCTGATGCTGAGGTTGCTCTGCAGCAACGTAGAGAGTTTCAGTGTAGTTGGCCTCTCTTTGAGTGGTTTTATTCCTGCAGCTGTTTAGGCACAAAGTTAGGGCCAGACGTTTACACCCCCATCATTAGGATTAATGTTATCTATTTAATAATGCACTCAGACTGTTTTTTTTTTCAATGGATGGAGTAGCAGTATGATAAAACATCCAATTTTACTGAGTAAAAGTTTTGCCTCCTCTGACTCTACAACTTTTCTCCAGAGGACATTTGGTTGGTCCTTGTGGAAATCTCCAGCCTGATGGCATTGATTTTAAAGCAGATGCCCTTTCCTGATTGCCGCTCTCTCAAGAATCAGTGTTCCTTTCTCATGCCACGTGTTTTGAGAAAATTTCAACATGAAGAAAGTTCTTTAAATTGCACAACTTGCCTGAGGCGCACCTGGTTCACCACGACTCGTCTTTTAAACAGTGGATGTCTCTGCAGATAAAATCTACATGTAAACGACAATTAGTGGAAGAAGAATCTATAGAGGAAGAGCATTTCCAATACAACTCTAACTACAAAGCTTGACATTCTAAATGTTTTTAAGGATTTACTAGAAATCTGGCTGCTTTTAGTATAGCCTCTATGTTAATATTTAACCCAAAACAAATGTGCTTTCAGAGCGAACCTCGCTGCTTTTCCTGTTTAATAAGTGCATGCGTGGTGAGACGTCATTCATGAGCACAGAAACATCAGCTGTAAACTATAAAATTCAATTCCCCTGAAATCTTTACTGTTGCATTAAATTCTGAAACGCTTTGCCACATATTTTCTTTCACTTGCTGCAGCCCAGCCCTCCTCACCCCATCCTGAACTATGGCCCAGGGCAAGCAAACGAAGTTCACAGCAATTATATGTAACCAGAATCCTAATTTCTATTATCAAATTTAATTCCGTTCCCAATTTATTCAATTATTGGCTAACACGGACCCCGTCTCTGCTCTGCAGGCCTCCCTGCAGGCATTGCTGACGCGGCCGAAGCCGTTGCAATCTCCCACCTTTCACTCAACTCCGTGGCTGCGTTTGACAGAAACATTTGCAGTTGTTTGGGGAATTTAAATGGAGGTGCACGGTTCAGGAAACACCCCCCACCTGTCGGAACCAGCCAGCGTGCCGAGTCTCTGCTGCGGGGAGATTTTTCCACTCTGTCAGCCACAGCGATATCTGCAGCTCCTCCATCCTCCTTCCCGAATCAATGCGAGTGCAGCCGTGTTTCCGCTGGTGCCATGTGTGCGCTACTTCATAAAAATATTCGGGATGCCAGTTTAACAGGGAGGTTTGTGCCTGACTTCAGTTGTAATCGTGATGTTCAGAGTTCACAGGGTCGTAATTCAGGGTCGGTTCAAACATGGGGAAAAAAAAAAAAAAATATATATATATATATATATATATATATATATATATACACTGCTCAAAAAAATAAAGGGAACACTCAAATAACACATCCTAGATCTGAATGAATGAAATATTCTCATTGAATACTTTGTTCTGTACAAAGTTGAATGTGCTGACAACAAAATCACACAAAAATTATCAATGGAAATCAAATTTATTAACCAATGGAGGCCTGGATTTGGAGCCACACACAAAATTAAAGTGAAATGTTCCCTTTATTTTTTTGAGCAGTATATATTTTCAGAATCCTTCGCTGCAAAATGTAAGCAAATAGTTTTCTCTGTTACTGTAAGTGCTGGCCTTACATAGAAGTGACTTTCTGACCGCATAGCATCCACATGTTCACCTGTTAGACATTTTTGAGTTGCAAAGATATTCACTGTCTGAAATTTGAACACATTTACTCATGTTCCCGTGAACGCATCACCACAGTAACAGATGGTGTTGGCAGCATCACGGAGGATTTCTGCAACATGTAAACTGGTCAGATTTGATGGAACGATACAAGGAGCTAAGTACAGGACAGTACCTGAAAGAAAACGTTTCAAGGCTACACAGGGTTTTATGCATCCTTTAAAATGCACCCTTCATATGACTGGTTTATTTAAAAGTATTATGTGATGAAGTCCAGGAATAAATCCTGTTGAGATCTTGTTTTAAAAATAGAAATTCATGGTCATAAAGTCTTGACTCTGAGTTATTTTGAGGAGAATGGACAAAGATTCCCATCTCTGATTGTCCAAAAAGTGGTAGGCCACACTTTTCAGATTCTTATTGGTAAGAAACTTTGAAGACCTTGTGTCATTTGACCGCTGTGCCTTACGTAATAACAACTCAATAAAATACATTGACATTTGTGGTTGTAATGTGACAAAATGAGAAAAATAGAACTTAGGTGTGATGTTATTTCCATGTGATTTTGTCTAAAGAAGCAGACAGACAGTGGAAGTGGTTCCATTGTCAGATCACTCTGACTTCTCTCATCAGATCACTCTGTGTTTTTGAGCAGCCACCAATTTTTTTGCTCTTATTTTTGGAGCTCAGGGAGAGAAACCCAGAACTGCAAAGCAGCATGTTTTTGTTTTTTCTTTTTTTTCTCCTTAAGACGGAGTGACATTTACGCTGAGTTTAACTCATTTTGCCCTCAGCCACAATCGCTCTAGGTGTGAATCAGGAAAATTACAAGTCATTTGTTTTTGATGCTAAGCGAGCGGGCCAACCAAACCAGCGGCGGCTCACCTCCTTCCTGCCTGCTTTAGTCTTCCTCCTGCAGCCTTCCTGCTGAGTCAAGAAGAAACTCACCGCCTGGTGGAAGATGAATCCGGCTCAAAATAGAGTCTTAGCTCCTTTCATATCCTCAGTTTTTTCTGCTGCCACTTGAGTGAGCGTTTGCGGATGGAAACGCTCACACAAAAAAGTGTATCGGCAAAGTTACACTGAGCTCCTGTCACACATTTCTCCCTCCCAGTCTGTGTCTAGCGACTCATCTTTTATTTATGTCAGAATCATTACAGGATACAAGAATAATAGAGATGGTATTTGGATAACTTTCCTGACATGTAAGGAAACTTTGCCTCCAAATTTAATTCTTGAAATCTTATATTCAACAAACCGGGCCACTGATGGGATTTTCTATAACTAAAGAGGAAAAAAAATAAAATATTTGATGTGCAAATCTTTGGGGTAGAAATTCAAGGCCACCATAAAACCCATATAGTTTGATTTTCCTGTAGCTGATTTCACAGTTGTTGTTGCTAAATTATAAGACATATCTAAAAATTACACAGCAAGTCCAGCAGACCCAAACGAACCCTCTCAGATTTGATTTCAACTCTTTTATGGGTCCACACCAGAGAGTGTTAAATATATACAACTCTTTTTGGAGAGTTGGTATCTAATTAAGCGTCAAGTATCAAATCTGTCTAGAGTTAGTCATTTAACACTGACTAACACCAACTAGGTGTCAGAGCTTAAATGTTAACTCTCCCAGAGTATTTTTTTTTATTTCATAAGAGTTATTTGTCGCCAATATTAAATAGGTATATTAGTCATCTTCTTCTCTTGTCTATAGTGGGAGGTAAATCTGTTCCTGAAGTTTGATGGTTTCTCTTCTTGTCTTCCTCTTTTCCTGTGACGTCTCCTTTCTCCTGTTTTCTCCGTCTTATTTAGCTCTGATTTAATCCCTCTCTTCTCCCACCTCCTGCCCGCATCCGGCTCACAATATTTCTCCATCCATACCTTTCTCCCTTCATCCACGCCCCCTTTTCTTCCTCTCCCTCTTAATTCTCAGGAGCGTCCCTGACCCCATTCATTCATCTCTCTTCAAGACGGTGACTCTGCTTTCAGCGATTACTCTACATGCTCCGCTCTCTCCAGCATCCCGTCCCTGTGTTTTCATCCGTTTTCACATCTACCCCCCCCTCCAAGCATATTTTGTTTTTCTCTTTCCATCACTCTCCTCCCTCTTTTGTCTTGATCCAACCTATCACCCTGGGGAAGTGATTGACAAGCAAGTAGGGCTCTTCCAAGGGGAGATTGTGATTGGCGAGGGAGATGAAAAGGATAAAGCCTTCTGGACTGCACTGCAAAAACGTTCTTTGAAATTTATCGCATCCTTTTTCGGAAGGTTTCTGCACGTCAGCCATGCTTGTAGTGGCTACTTTGAACTCTGCTTTTGTTCTCCGTTTCTGCTCCGGCGGCCAAAAAGACTTTGAGGAATTTGGAGAACCAAACTGAACAGTGAAATAAGTGAAGAAAAAAATATCAAAAAACAAAGAACAATGAATGAATGATTTCCATGACAACACACATAACAGTAAACAAGACAGAAACAAACTGTAAAATAATAATAATAAAAAAAAGGATAACAGATGCTGCAAAACATTCGTGAAAATTTACATTACAAATTCCCAAAAAACAAAGACAAAAGCAAAACAATCACTGAAAGAAGAGATAAGATTCACCTCATTTTTGCCCATTGTGTTAATTTCAAGGACAAAACCCCCTTCTTTACAAATGTTTTAACACATCATCAATCTCACTTTTTAAGTGTCCTTTTTCTTTCAAAATTGGTAGATATTAAAATTCCTGCAGGCTGGTTTTGATCTGTAACAGCTGAAATACGACAGAAGCTGTTAAAACTCAAGGTAATGTGCATCCCTGCAGCATTTCCTCAATTGTATGAGTTGCACAGGTGATTATATGTTGCACACTCAATGGTGCACAAAAACACCAGCAGGAGGGGGAGGAAAAATCCTCCATATTAGCATAAAACGTTTCTGTTTGCAACCAGGTTGTCAGGAAACTAGATTTCTGTCCATAGTTAAACAAACATTTTCAATTTATGCTTTAGTAGATGCAAAAAAGGGAAAACAAGTTTCCCCTAATTAACTATCACTGTTAGATTTTCACTCAGGTAGCACTTTATTAATTCTTGCAAGAATGGGAACAGCAAGCAGACGTGTGTGACAAGCAGCTCGGTGTCTGTTCAGTCTGATCCGCTCTGACTAGACAGAGAGTCACTGCCTACTTATTTAAGTCTTATCACTGAGGTTTCCCACAGGATGTCTGGGAACCAACGTTTCTGTCAGGCAGCTTTGTAACTCTTAATTGGGATGACCCAACCGTGAACGCAGAAGAGCGCTCCATGCTCGTCTTATGTGTTCCTCTTGGGATCTGTGAACCCTCCTTAAATTCCAGCAGGGTGAAAATGCAATGAATCACACAACAACAAAAAAAACCACATCTGGTCACTCAAGCAATCGATAAGAAGATAGTTTCTAAAATTCCTTTCCCAGTAGGTTACAACGATCTCCGTCTGGACCTAAATTATTTGTTTTATGATAATTAGATTTTTACACACCAAGCTCAGTGACTAGTTGTGGGAAATTATAGATTTTTTTTGTAAATCAGGGAGTCTGTTTAAGAGGTGACTTGTTGAATGATTACGTGACTGAAAGGTATCTAATGCATATGAGGATTAGCAAAGAAATGCAAAACACAAAAGTAAAAAATGTTTACAAATCTCTCTGTGATTATGGCTAAGAAAAACCACAGTCCGTCCTGTTTGGGCTTCAGCTTTTTCTTTCTTTACGTTTTTTTTTTTTTTTTTTTTGGTTTGTTTTGCAGTGTATCCAGCTGGGATCAGGGTTTGAGGGCGGTGCATTTAAAAAAGACTGTCTCAATACCGCCACCATGTGGTGTGAACGGCTCATGACTTACAAGATTACATCATGTCTCTACGAGGTTTCTCATTCAGACTGACCTGTGCTTCCTGTCTGCCCCAACTTATCACATACTAGGTGAGGTAAATTCACTGCGGAAACTGTGCAAATGCATCAGACTTAAATACAATAATGTACAAGTATCTTATGCAGAGTAGGAATCTGCTCTGTTGAATCGCTATTGCTCCTAAAAATATCCAAGCACACTGAAACATACTAGCTCCCAGATAATTCTCCGAATGAAAAAAGTCTAACACACACGCTCACACACACATAATGCTCCTGAACACACTCCCTCTGGGACTTAAACCCACCTGTTCCCAGCTTCTTCAACCAGAAAACGATACGAGAGAGAGAATGTGTGTATGTGTGTAGGTGTGTGTGTGTGTGTGTGTTGGGTTATACCTGCACAGTGTTATAGCTGCTGAGGACCTGAGTAGCTGCTTCTATATTTGGATACACATTAATCGAATGCATGCGTAGTAACGACTGCTGCACACAATCACATGAGAGATTAATGTTCAGGTCTCAGGTCCGTAATTCTGATCATGCCTGGCCGCTCAGTGGACAATAACTCCGGCCTGTCTTGGTGCTTCTCGAGGCTTTTTGTTAATGATTTGCAGTTGAAAGCAGCTGCTGTGTGTGTTTGATTTGGTGAGCTGTGTCACCTGCAGCAGAGACAGATACAGCTGTCAGCTCATTACTGGGGGTCAGGTTGAAGCAGGCATCATTAAGCTGCTCTGTGGAGAGCTGTCCACGTTGACCGTTTGGCTCTGCTTGGACTTTAATGTCTGCCTTCAAATCTCAGAGGTAGCTCGTTATCACGTCCCTGGGAAAACCTCAAAGGAGCTCAGCATGTGAGAATAACGGCAAAATGGGCTTGACTGTGTAAAAATGCTCACACGGTTCTTAATCCTGGTAAGGGCTGGTGATCGGTTAAAACATTTTAACTTTCTCAGTAAAGAAAGAGCTTTGTCTGTTTTTTTTTTCTACTAATGACTTCAAGCCAATATGTAGAAACAGATGATTATTTATAAACTAACACCTTTATTGGACTCTGGTGTCACTCCACACACTGCCACCTTCTGGACATAAATGTAAATTTCCACAGCTACCCAAATTTAGGAAAAAAAAAGACTAATATAATTGTTAAAAAGACTTTATGGATTCATTTTATGTTGTGATGAAATTATAAAAATTGATATGTCCATCTTTGTGGACATCTTGTGTCACTGGCTATGTTTTATCAAGCATTTTGACTATATTGCTCTTGGAGATATTTAAACAGCCTTTTTTCAACATATTTATAAACGTTTGCTTTAAGATATGGGGTTTTGTTACGAAAATAACACTTGTTCTAACATTTTATTGTGTGAGTTACAGTGAAATCCTACAAATTGAATTGAACTGAAACATATTACATTGCAGGAACAGTAGTGGACGTTTGCGACAGGCATTGTATGTATATATATATATATATATATATATATAAGTGTAGACATACTGGATCAGGGGGGTCCGATGTGATGAGGTCCATTTAAAGTCTAAACCCATGTTATCCACCTGAGTAGACCTGAAAGAAGCCTGTTTAAAATGTTCAATTATTTTTCTTTCCTAAAGGTTTAAGAATTAGGACATAAATCCTGAGTAAGATCAGAATTAATGCATGGAGGATCCAAAATAACACACAATTCTGTCCTCTGATTCAGTCCTCTTAATTGCTCAGGATTACCTATTCCACCACATATTTGCACTGCAGCATCTTCATGCTGATTATCATTCATATTACATGCAACATCTGGTGACTAAAAAACACATTTCATGTACTATTGACCTGAACTCATTTAAAACAAGGATCATCACAGATATAAACCTATAGTGTTCGATTACCTTCTTCGTTCCATAAAAACATCCAGTAATTGACTGAATGCTCTTAGCACACACTAATTGCTGCCTGTGACCCTAACCGTGGTAAAACTCATATTTCCATTATTATTAGGAAAGAGTCAGCTGATATTGCCTGAGCTTTAATTAAACAAAGTCAATTATTCTTGTAATTACCTTTAGTGCAACTGTTAGGTCTGCAAAACAAAGTCTGTGATTTTTTTTCTCCCAGTTTATCAAAATGTTGTCTTCACAAGTTTTTAGTCTAAGCAAAGGAAATTCAAACGCATTATAGCTTCAAGTAACAAAGGGCATGTGAATCTACTCTAAAGTCAGTTTCAAATCCTAAGAGAAAAAAAAAAGACATTCAGGAAGACTAGAGATCCAGTAATCAGGATAAAAATGGTAAGAGAGACTGGATCCTTAGACTTGGAGATAAAAAGATGATGGAGGATTAATAAGCTCTTCCTCACAGGACTGCAGATCTGTGTTTGTTGACATTTGTTGGATCTGCTTGTTTGCATGCAGGGATTTATCGTTCAGAAAGCATCAACAGTGTGTCCATCTGTCTCCCCAAGCCTGAGGGAGGCAACCGCTCTGAGAGCGTCTGCTTCTGCTGTTTGACTCTGCAAAATGGAGGGAATAAAATAGAGAGAAAACGGGCCAGACAGATGTGTATAAGCAGATGTTCGGCAGTACTATCCATAATCATATAGATAAATGGACTAACATGTTTGAGAGGTTTCCAAGATGGCGGATTGTTTCAAGCGAACAGTTTGTTGCTCTTCGCAGAGCATAGCGTGTGAAATAAAAACAGGAAAAATCTTCATTTATGCACGTCCTCTGCTTTAATACTGCTTGCAATTACAGTGGCAAATAAAATCATGTCACCTTTTCTTGGCAAACAAAAGTCTATAAAACAGACATCCTGCACATCTGCATGGGTCAAAATAAAGAAATCATGCTTTGTAAATGTGAGTTTTTGTGTTGGACATTTGTTCACAAAACACCAATTTGGTTTCATTTTTAAATTAAATAAACAAAAACAAATGGATAAAATAATCAGTTTAATACAAAATGAAAAAGAAGTTCAGCGATTAAGTCTCCCCTTCCCAAATCCATAAATAAGACTTTTACGTATAAATTTCATGCTATGTCTTATATTTTCTAACTTTGTGGCACGACGACCTAATATCTGCTAGGGTTTTTGTCAATAACTTACTCTACAATATAATACTAACGGCTGTGATTTGTCCAGCAGGATAGATGGGATTTAATGGGGGATTCACCTTCAGGAACACAACTAGATTAAGACTTGTGTGCATAACATACACAATGTACAGATATCTTTTTTTTTTTAATAATCAACAATAAATATACCTATGGCATGAACAAATACACAGACAAACTGGAATCAGTAAACTTTAGTCAGGCATAGAGGAAGTGGAGGTGATTTAAAGAGGCGACACATGAATGCGATTTGGACCAACAAAAAAAATTAAAGGTTTAGTTTTACAGAAACCAGTTTACTTTAACAAGCTTCTTTGACCTCAACGAGCGAGTTATCAACTTCTCTCACAAAGTTGCATTTTAAGTTTTTTGGTTTTTAGATTGGGGGAAAAACATAATAAAAATAGCTGCAATTCTCCCAAACCTGAGCTTTGAAAGTTTTTTTTTCTGCCTCCCTTATCGTCGCGCGATATACTCGCCACGTTCAAGAACAGCGTCAACCTGAACTTAGAATCAGTTTGCCTCGGCATTTCTTTAGTTACAGTTTTAACCAGTTTCATTGGCGTCAACTTCAAGACTTTAGATACATCCAGTTCACGCAGAGAAAATGAAACAGGTGAGCTTTTTTTTTGTGACTGAACTTAGGCTGTTTATTCTGATTTAGACTTTTAGTCTGTAGTAAATTAGAAAAATGGAAAATTATCCACCAATATCAATCCTCCAGGTTCAAAATTGATCAAATTTATCCTAAAAATACACAAAATTCAACTGATTTGAATTAATGTTGGTCAAAAAGCAAACATGCAGACATTAAGGCAGGTTTTAGAGCTAAATCTCTTGATTGGTAGATTCATAATACTCAGTTTTTGGCACAAATATCAAACCATATCTGTTAGGTTCAGTGTCTTTTTGAGTCAGTAGTGCTATTCTAAGAACAAGTTCAGAAATCAAAAGCCCGATTCTGGTGTCACGGTTCTGGTCCTAGATGTGCTGATGGAAAATGGTAAAGGAATACTTTGATATTTTTTGATTGATCTCCAAACGGACGGAGAGAAAAAAATAAAATCGACAGAGTCAGAGTGAAACGGACGAGTCATACTGACATTCATATCCATCATCAGAGTCAACACGCCAAATTATTCCTGTCAAAACTCTGCAACTGAGCAATTATCTTACGGTGACACTTATAAAATAATCAGCTCCAGTAAGTCCACCAACACTGACGGGCAGAAATCCTACAAGCATCTGTAACAGCAAGTCTCTCAGCCGGATACACGACATACAGGGAAGAGTTTAGGAAAGAAGGCGGACTGGGTGAAGCAAAGTGTGAAGGATGATGGTGTTATGTTGAGGCTATAGCTGCCTGATGGGGGGGAGGTTAAGGGTCTCCAGAGCTCTGTGGTACAGCTCCCTCAGGGCTCTTAGCAGATGGAGACGACAAAACATCTGGTTGAAGAGGTGAGGCAATGGCTCCTGGAAATAAGGAGAACAATTACAGAGAGCCACGTGTTTGTGTAAATACATATATAAATAGCAATGCATATGTCTAATTGTGCTATAAACACAAGAGAACCGCATTGGATAATCACAGATTGTTTGCGAAATGAAGTTTTTGTCCCGTTTTGTCACATCACAACCACACATGTCCATTATTTTGTGTACAAAGTTGTTAAGTTGGAGGGGGGGGAATGACATTTTTAATATCTTCCATGAAACTCTGAGGATAGTGACTAAAATACACGATAAATTGTCCCAGAACTTATTGCGATAAATGATGATATTGTTGTTTTGAGACCATTTTCAAGTGATATAATAGTAATAATGGCATAATAATGCAAGAACACATTCTCAAAGATCAATAAACGTTCAATTCTGATAATCATTTAAACAACAGAACTGGGAGACATTTGAAATATCCAAAATAAATAAATAACAAATGAATTATGAAGTCTCTGTAAACAAATGTATCTTTAAAAAAAAAAGGGGATAGTTGAGACCAAAGCACCAGACTGAAGATCAGTTTTGGCAGAATGAGAGAGAAAAGAGAAAATAGATAATCAAGCAAATGAAAGGTATTGAGTTTCTTTTAGTTTATCGTGTGATTAATTGATTTATTGTTTATGGTGAGAGGCCCGGTTGCAATTTGACAAAATGTGGAAAAGTTTAGTGGGCCGAGGTACGTTCGCAAGCGGCTCTGAAAAGAACCAAGATGGTCGGTAATTTGAACTGATTTTTAAAATAAGCTGCAGTTTCATCCACTCAAAACACAGAAAAACACTTGAGCACGTCCTCACCCCCAGCACATGGACTCTGTTGTAGTACGAGCTGAAGTCTTTACTGAGCGAGACGAGAAATTTACAGATCTGGAGGGACACAAGCAAGAAGGTTACATTAAAGTCTTCAACAGTCCTGAGTTATTGGACAGCAGCGATGGCTCATCAATCGGGCGTACCTGTTCGGTTTTAATGTTCACTCTGGCTCCTCCTCCTTCACAATCTAGTGATTGTCCCGATTGGTCGAGCAGCTCCGAGAAAGGAATAAGATAATTGAAGAGTAAAAGCCACTCACCCTGTGGGGGAGTGGGGGGGGGAGCGAGTAAAAGCAAAGTTTAGGGTTGTGTTGTTTCTGCAGTGGTAGGCAGACTTCAAACACCAACAAAAACAACAATAAAATGTAAAGAAATGAGGGAAAAACATGGAGTGGCACCTCTTCTTTGAGAGCAGAGAAGTCCAACTGGGACCCATCAGGGATTTCTGGGTACAGACCTGCAGACAGACGGTGGAAAGCCTTTATGTTGCACTAATATCTTTCAGTCTTAACACTTCAACCAGACCAGAAATGCAGATATGCACACACGAGTGTGTGTTAAGCCGTGCAACAACAATGACCCCCACATAAAAGCTGATGATTCTCCTTTTAATTTGAAGTCTTTTTCATTATTTTTCTTTAATATACAACTGGAAGCAACACAGTAATCTATACCTGATAATCATTTTTGCCTCCCAGTCATTCTGTTTTGGCAAACACTAAATCTAATTTCCAAATCCCAATTAACATTGATTTCTGCCAAAACCAGAATTTTTACTCAGTTATTCAGAAATTCAAGTGCTCAGTTTTTTCTTAATATAATTTTATTGCAAAATGTTTACATTACAAACGCCAGTTATTGGGTTAAACTAAACAAACACAAAAAAACCACAACAGCGCAAGATCTCCCATTTAGTATTTAGTAAAGTACTGCAAAGATTAGGGGCAGTTACTAGGAAATAAAAATCAAAATGCACTAAAGATATATTTGGAAGGAATACTTTAATAATGATCCCTCCCTAATAATTTATCAAACAAAAATAGTGATTGGCATTAAGATATTGTCTAGTTAAGGTTGCTTTTAGCATTCACTTGTTCATCAAACAGTGAACACTGAGGTCCATCCGAGGGTTAGAGAGGTTTGAGACAGACTGAAAACAAATACATATGAAGTGAATATTACTGCCATGACCATAGTATCTACTTAGAAGTTCCTTTATAAAACACAATGCATAACATGTCGTCACTTAACTGTAAATGGGTGTTCTGTATTGGCATCTAACAGCTCCCACGGTTGAACAAATACAATAAATAAATGTAACTAATGTTACATTCTGGGTAAACTAGAGGGTCAGCTGGCTGCTCGTTTGCAAGCTGCTCATCAGAACTGAAAGGCGTCAGCGGGTCTCACCCTTCTCCACTCCTCTCTCGTAGCTGTCGAACAGAGTGTGCAATCTGGCGCAGTTATACATCACAAACACGCCTCCTCTCGGCCCTTTGGTAGACACGCCCCCTTCCCTCTGGACGTCCAGCGTCACCTGGACACAAGGACCTCGATCATGCTCACCACATTCTTCAAAATCCCGTCAGCCTGAGGGAACTGATTCTGGTTAAGAGACGTGTTTGACACCACAAAGCGGCGGAAAAGCGGGTTTATTTAAGCGATGTAGGCATCTTCACGAACATGCAATCTTTGCGCAGAACCACCTGAAAGACGAGTTCAGGCGTACAGGGACTTTTAACTCACAGGGCTTGTGTGAACTGTTGATAGCAGCTCAAATCTGACCGTGGCGGAGGTCATGACTTTGATGATGTCATCCCAGGTCTGGCCTGCAACAGGAGCTCATTTGACTCATTTATACTTTACATACTGTACAGAGCATCACTCAGGTTGCCATTCAAAACATTTATACACACAGAGCACATACAGGAAGTGGCACAGGTAGTCACATTCTGTAAAATTTAAATAAATGTTTAGGGTTGTAGCGTCACAAAACGTTAAAAGTACAGACTTTTGCAAAAGCAATTAGTTTAAGGGGCCGAACCCTTTAAAAATCAATACGCACCCTCTACTTTATCTCCATACTTCATCTCTGAAGCCTCCTTCATCTGACCTTTTCTCAGCCTGGATGAGAGGAAAACAGAAGCTACATTTACACCAAAGCCTGGGTTAAAAGCAAATGGCTACATCACTAACAGGAGGGGGGAAAAAATCACTAGTCTTTCATTTAGTTATTGTAGAAATGTGATTTAGTAATTAGTGTCAGTAGTGAAGATAAAAAAGCAGATCTCTTCTTTTTCTGGTCAAAAGCACAAAGACAACAAATTTCTGGTAAATTTGTTTTATGAATTTACCAGAAGAAAGTCTGGTAAATTTATAAAACAAGCCATGAGATAAAAAGACTTAATAAATACAAACAGTAATGAATCATACTGTAGGTACTGTGCAGCAGTGAGGTGAGAACCGGGGGTCTTCACAGGCCCACACACAAGATGCCTCTGCAGCCAGAAAGAGTGAAAGCAGGTTAAAAAAAATACGAACACAATAAGCTGCACTGTTGTGTTTGTATACGTGTGTGTGTGAGAGAGCGAATGATGGTGGTTACCTGAGAGTGTGTCGCTCCACTGGCTCGCCACAGCACTGCTATCTGCTGCTGGCGAAACTCATCCTGACAAGAAGTCACATGTAGCACTGTTACCATGGTTTCCTGGGGGTGGGGGGGGAGAAAAAGTGAAGCCAGGAAGGACATTTTTTGTGAGAACAAAGAGAATCCTGCAACATGTGGTGTTTGTGTGCTTCGATGTGTGTGTGTGTTTGTTTGTCTCACGGTGATATCGGCCGTGGACAGATCCAGTTGTGCCAGGTGGGAAACGCTGTCTCTGTGAACTAGAAATAAAAAATTTAAAAAAAGAGAATCAAGTTACTATTCAGCATCCGTCTTCTCATCATTTCTTATATTTGATTTCCCAAACCTGGTCGAAAATATCCAGCACATTTTGTAGCAAGATTTTTGAAAGTACTGCACCTGGCTTCATTCAGGTACAGTGACTGGACTGTCACATGATAAAAGCAAACTACAGAAAATATTTTTATAAGTTAAATATTTTTCTAAAATAAATATTTTTCCGTGTTGCAGCTGGACTCTAAAGTTGATCATAAGCACTGTGCTCTATTATTCCTAAACATGGCGCGGTGCTTTATGGCAGACATCTCTACTTGTCATTTGTCTGTTAAACTGAGGCTGAAGGATTGCAGTTTGTTCAGGTGGAACTGTACATATCTGAGTCCTGTCGCCAGACTCTTTTTACGGACAAGAGACTTTTTTCTACCAACACTTTAAAACCAACCATATTTGTTCAGACTTTTGGACCATCAGGAAGCTTAGCATTTAGCATGCTAACTGAGTCCTGAAAATTTTAAAAGGTTTTGATTGTTTTTGTCATTTATCTGAGTATTGCATGGTTTGACATTTGCCTGGGGCGCCCCCTCTTGGGGAGATTGGCAACATTTTTCTTTTTCTTTTCACTTCTCAGTAAAATTGTGTGCTTAGATCCAGTAGGAAATATACATTTTGCCAAGCAACACCCCATCTACTGGGTAAATACAAGCAAAAAAAATGGTCACTCATATTTAAAACACAAGCCACCTAAACAGTTAATATTCAAAATTTACATTTACATCTTCATTGCCTACAACAAATCAAGATTTGCAGCTTCATTATAAAACCAGGATTTTAAGAAGTCTCTGAGTCAACTAAGAAACACATTTAATAAAGAAAATGTTCATAAATAATCTTCATGCATGGGAGGAGGGGTACAGCATAGAAACTTAACGAGGGGTTTTTAAATAAACGCAAAATTCTAAGACCCAGGCCTTACCTTTGCAGGTGCCAAGGGTGGGGTCATACCCTAGCAGCCCCTCCTCTTGGAAAACCCGTTTCAAATTAATTCGGAGCCCTCCTTCATTCTCCTCCTCCGCAGCTTTTCTACCTCCTCCCCCGCTGGTCCTCCTGCCTCTCTCTGTTCCCCTTTCTCTGTACGGAGAGTTCTCTAGCGCTTTCTGGATCTTCTCCTCCCGCTCATCATTCGCACAGTTAGCGGGAGCCGTCGGCCAATCAATGCCCAGAGCTTGGAGGAAGGCGGCGACGTCGCTGTCCTCCGGAAGAGTTGGGCAGAAGTAAACTTCAAATCTGAGGGGAGGAAGAATATTCACATCATTTTTAAAAAAAAAATTAATTAATGACGAATTAAAATAGTCTGGTCTTGTAATAAAACACCCTGTCATTCTTCTCTGTTATCTTAAAATTCCCTCCCGGACTCACCCTTGTCTCCTCAACAGTGCCCCCATGTGGTCAGTCAGCAGAACAGTTCTCAGCTGGCCCAGGCTCAGCGTGTCAGGAGTGGGTGTGTTGGGTTTAGGGTGCAGCGCAGGACAGTTGAGCACCACACAGCCCTCCCTCTGACTCGAGGGCTTGAGATACTCAGTGGTTCCGCCTGCCAGGACAGCCCTGAAAGCTGCAACCCGGTCCACTCGCAGCCTCAAGCCCTCGCCCATCACCTCCCCACCCGCCACAGGAAGCACCCCACCGCCTCGGAGAGACAGAACTCGGGACATGACCGCCGGAGGAACCTGAGTGAAGACATACATAAAAAGGGAACAGACTAGAAATAATCAAGTAGGTGATACAACTAGAGGCATATATAGAAACAGCTCAACCTGTTGAGCTGTTTCTATACACAGTATAGAAACTGTTTGCGGGTTTGTGCCGCTCTCATTTAAGACATGTTTGCAGAGGTCACTAACGGGCACCCCGTCTTCCCCCACATTGACAAAATCAAACAAATTTGGTGCCAATCAACTGAGAAACAAACATGTTGGCTGCACAAACATAGCACAGTTAATTTATATCAATTTCATTTGATTTTGTTGGTATGGGGCTGGCATGGGGCAGGTTGATCTCTTGTGACCTTTGTAAAATAAAATAAAAAATCCTAAAAAATATAACTGCACAAATGAAAACTGTTTGTTGCACAAACACAGCACAGGTGATTGACACCATATTTTGTTTTGATTTTGTAAATATCAAGGGGGTGGCTGAGCTTTGATGATGTCTGGAAGCATTTATTAATATCTTCATGATGGCAACACAAACTAAAACATTTTCTACACGAACGTGTAAAAATGTAAATGAAAAGAGAGAACTTTAAGAGACATGTCTCCACCAAAAACGGTAAAGGTTGCTTTAATTTAGTAGTGCTCATGTGAAGTTCCAGCCTGAGTAGTGCATATGCAGCCAGCTGACCCACATTAGATTTGCAACTCATGGGTAAATAATTACAGCTTCAGGCTGGTAGTGTCTGCTCTCACACAACGGAGGAAAATCAGTGGCTGATTATCAATAAATGGACAGTTTCATACATATTTAAATGTAGTTTATGGTTTGCCTGATTCCTTTACATAAGTTACAAGAGAACACATGTAACTTTTCGGTACCTTTTAACTACAGCCAGTTTTCTGGAGTCAGCCTACGCTTTCAGGTAGATGGTTCCGTCCTCATTTTTTATTGGCTGACGTTCAAGCTGTCGAACACCTGAGTAGAATCATTGATACGAACGAGAACTATATTGCACAGCGGAAGAATAAAATGAGGAGTTTTGGCGCAAGAACTTTTACGTGTTAATTATCAGTAGATAATGTGATGGTACGTCATAAGTGCAGTTGGCGTTCCAAATTTAGTTTGTACGCCTCCAGACAAGAACCTTAAAGTTTCTTTGTGCACAGCGAACGAGAATTTGAAGTGAGGCACGATTACATTACATGTACATGTTATTTTATTTTAATGGGTAGACAACTGACAGACCTGTCCGTCCGCATACAGCGTGTTGAGCATCGTGCTCGGGGACAAGAAGTCCCTGTTCCGCAGGTTTTTCGCGCTGCTCTCCTTGAACCAGAGCTTCTCCGGTTCGGGGAACATCCTGTCGCTTTTCACTCGGCTGGAGTCATTGACGTGTTCACGCTTCCCTCGCAGTGCGGAGCTGAGCGCTCGCACTGTGGAGGTGATCCGCAGAGGCGAGAGCTCCTCGATGTTCTCCTCCATCCTCGCCGCGGCTCTGACAGGTGAGCGGTGCTCGCTATCTGCTCATTCACTTAACGTACATGTCCGTTTCGGTGCCGCTGCTGGAAGTAGTGGTGGATATGCGGTGTTCTGGCCCGCTACTTGCTGGTCGATGTCAGATATTGGCTGTGTGTGGTGGGGAGGACTGCATTGGTTGTTTACTGTCAGCGGAACTACTTGAAAAGCATGTTTCTCCCGAGATACATTTTTTGGTTGTACCTGTGTGGTGCCATCTAGTGGATTGCAGGAGTAAATGCAAATTGTACTTCAAAATATGACTTGGACTCAGAGTAGGTGTTGCCAGTCTATTTTCTCTAACATTTGACATCAAATATGAATCTGTATCGCTAATACACAACTGCATCTGTTTCATAAAGCGGTAAGCTGTAAATAAACAATGACACAAATTAAATGATTATGACATTGCTGTTTATATATTTATGATTTTTACCATTTTCTGTAGTTTCTTACTCAATGATGAGACATTTATCTTAATTTAAAAATTTATATATATATATATATATATATATGCAGTCCACAATAGGGCTGTAGTGATACAATAATCTCACGATGCGATACACGATATTCTGCTCATGATACGATATATATTGTGATATTCAGCAAACGATACAATTCAATACACTTTTGCGATTTTCTGAAAAATTTTAGAGGGACAGAGTGATTTTGGTGACATTTTGTGACTATTATAGAGTTGGATTGAATTAATTTAACTGAAAACTGATTAAAGGCACCAACTACACAATACCTGGCTCTGGTTGGACATGGACACAGACTTAAAGTCGACGGCTGGACAAAATGAATCAAAGAAGTGATGAGAAAACATGTTTCTTTTAATTGAAACGGTACAAACTGTAGCTTACATGCATTTGTAAAGTAAATAAAGTGCACCAAGTACCCTGCTCTGAATTGTTTGATACCTTTTTAACCTTGACACTTAACATCTGAAGGAATCACTCTAAGCCTGATGACCTAATCACTCTCCCGGCGAAGCAAGCAGTGAGTGAGCAAGGTGACAGTTGGATGTTAAGATGCTTGCGGATGAATATCTATTTTTTTTCTAAGAAAATGTCTATATATCGTAAAATCGATATTATTACCCAGCCCTAGTTCACAACAGAGCTTGGTGAGGGTAGCGGGGGTCACCTTGCATAAGCAACAGGATTACGACCTGAAAAAAACATTGAAGACACCCATTTATGAACAGGTTCAACTACCTGGCTTTATTTTTTTTTAAAGACCTGAAGATGTTTTAATAGTTGATCATAATTTTAAATGTTTGGATTTACATGGATTAATTAGGCAGAATGTTGAACATCTCGCATAACATCGGGTCTTTTTATGGCCAAGGCATCAGGAGAACTCCAAGAAAATCAATGTGATATAGATTTTTAGATTCTTTAGATACAGGTCCATCTCATAAAAGTAGTATCATTGAAAGTTTATTTCAATTTCGGTGTGATACAGATTCACCACAGACAGGATGACACATTTCAGACATTTATGTGAAAGTTAGGTAAGGGCTTGCATAATTAAAACCCCAAATGTATTTTTTTATAGAAAACTAATTAAAAACTAAAAATGTTTCATCAGTAACCTGCAACAACTCCTGCGTACACGCATAAACCAGGCATTACAGGCAGTGGGGTGACAGCGCTGCTGGTTGTGCACTTTTTTTTTTCTTGCACCACTCTGTCTTCACACCCACTCTTTGCTTCAGCTCCGTCACTATTCCCCGTTGACAGCTTTACAGTACAGCATCAGTCCATCGCTGCTGCGCATCAGACCAAGGCGAGAAAAAGAGGCCTAGGCCCAGATTTGTAGCTCCTGAAGATGGCTCTGATTATATAACAGTAGACAGCTGAGGCCGAAAGTGGACGATGGCTTTTATTTTGAGTGGCTACTGTCCTTTTACATTTTCAGTTCCATTAAAGAAACAACACGAGTGATGCAGCAAATTTCTAAGTTAAGTGGCTGCAACTGAGGCACAGTTCAGAGAGTTGGACACTGCCATGCAGGTGCAGGAAGCTGCTCGACCGCAGCTGTTAATGAACCACGAGAACAACCTCATTAGACAGCTGACATCTATGAGCTAAAAGATAAGTTGAGAAAACCAAGAAAGGAACCTCAAACCCATTCAAAGAGTACTCTCCAGGTTTCCTTCGCCTTCATTCTCCACAGACCTTTGATGGATTCTTTCTGTGTGAGCGACTTTGGCTCCATAGGATTTATTGGGGGTATTTAAAACCTCTGACAGCGGCCTAAGCTCTCACTGGTCTTATCTTACAAAAAGCAATTAAAAAAAGTTGTGACTACTGATACCTAGAAGCTGTAAGAGGTACTCATTCTGGTTCAAAATGGATCATGTTCGCACTATGGCTGCAGTTTTTTTTTTTATTGCTGCTCTTTTAATGTGGTTTCCATGACTGAAAAAGATGCTAGAGCAAAGCTTCAACCTTTTCTCTTCAAATCCATGTTGTATTAAAAATAATTAAACCACTGATGGGGCCTGCTGCTTGAAGAAGCCAAAGTAGGCTTTCCATTAATTTAATACTAAAAACCGCTCAAAACCATAGAAAACCTGAAATGGAAACATGGGTGGTTTCAATGGTTGGGAGGAAATCAGAATCCTGTTACAAGAGGCTGAGATATGATACCGGTAGAAAAATACGCATTGCAGTAAAAATTTGTTTCACTTAGAGGTCAGTATGTTGAAATTTTTATTTTTTGTGTGTGTGTCAGTGTTGCATCTCCTAAAATGTCACATTTACAAGATGCGTTGAGCTGATCAGTTTTATGGGCACATGCTGATTTCTGTTTTTAGTTCAGACTATACCGTAGCTAGAGTGCACTCTTTTAGATTAAGAATTTAAATGTTCATCAGCATGAATGACATGCAACATAAGAACACCCAGGATCTCTGTAGATTGATTTTCAAGTAGTGAGAAGAGAAATTTGCTTCCTGAACGAGGGCTAAGAAAATGTTGCAACATTTCAAAAGCCAGCCTTTACGACTCTGAGGCCCGCCACACACGTCAAAATTAGTGTTTTAAGTTTCTATTATGGTCTCTGTATATTTAGGCATGCATTCAAACTGAAAGCAGACAACCAGTTTTATTATCTCAGAAAAATAAACCCCTTTAATTGGCGAAGGATGGAGTAATAATTTCAGAGAAAATGGATCAAAGTAGAAAATGAACTATTTGATCATTTTTATGGCCTCCTGCATTTCTAGCTACTGTTTTAACATGACCATCTGCTCTGATACAGATCAGGATGAATGGATAAATATGAAATATTTATTACAGCAACAGCTCCTGAGCTGCCTGTACGCACGCTGCTCGTTCCAGAGGCCAGAGACGCTCCTTTCTTTGTGTCGAAGGAAATCTATTCACTTCTCACTGACATTAATGTAAAGGTTTGTATTGACAGGTGGAGAAACTCAGTTTGTTCTAAAGCTAAATTAAAGTGACTTATTCAACAAAAATACACACATCCATATATTAAAAACACAACATTTATTAAGACTTTTAACACATTTTAACAGATGGACTCCTTCTACAAATGGCTACAGTTTTTTTGTTTTGTTTTTTGAAGTGTTGACACGGATGTCATTCTTGGCTGACACGAAATTCCCGGTTGCATTCAAGCTTACCAGCAATCCGGGAGAAAACGTGTCATTGAGGAACAACACCATCATCGGACCGTGAAGGCAAACCGAGAAACCTTTATGCGCAGGTAGCCCTGCTGGTTTTAGTTTCACTTCGTTCTGTTTCAAAGTCAAACTGAAGCTAAACATAAAATGGAGGCGGCGGGGAGTAGCTGCCTGTCGTTTCTACTGTGTTGTTTTTACACTGTTCTGACCCCCTTTTTTTTTTTTTTTTTTTTTTTTTTTTTTTTTTTTTTTTAGACTTGTTTTCACTGCTTGCTAGTGAGCAATAAAGATTGGCAGTGTGACAAATTGTACCACCGATTCTGTCACCTTACAGTGGATGTAAAAGGAGGACGCAGTCGTTCGTCTCGCTGCAGAGGTTCTCCTGGTGGACGCGTCTCCTTGGGGTGTATTGTGCGCCGTGGGATGGAAACGGACCCCATAACCAGCTGGGCCTCAGAATCACAGCTGCATTATGGGTTCCGTTACAATCCCACCCACAAAAGGAGAAAACGGGTTGCAAGGGTGGATTTGTGTCCGGTCAGCTAGAAAAGCAAAACTATGTTAGAAACAGAGAAAAAAAAATAAATAAATAAATGCTTTTTTTTTTTCTTCTTGAGTTTTCTACTTCATATTGTAGCACTGTAGAGGAAAAAAAAAAAAACAAGATGTAAGTAAAAATCTTCCCCGAAATCAGTTTTGAACTCCACACAAAACTTTCTTTTGTTTTGTAAATTGTTGCAGAAACTGGTTTGAAAATAGGAACTGACTCTTCTTTCCACTCTGACAAAAAACTACTGCGAAATAATGTGGCAGCAATGGTAAAGTAACTTCTGCTCAACATTTTTATTATGCCGGTGTGACTCAGTCCCACGTGATCTGGAAGTAATTGTCTTTTTTACAGTAATCAGAGTGGAACTTGATGCATTATTGGGTATGAAAAGTATTCAACCTGCTGTAAAGCTGTATTTAACAGAGCACATTGCACCGTAGATGGTTGTAAAACTTTGTTGGCACCTTAAAGAGTTTCAGTTTTGTTTTGATAAAGCTCAAATTCTGTGTATGAGAGAGTGATCGCTCTAATTCAGCCTGAACTCAGAGATACTCGAGTTAAACCACAAAGCTAGAATCTAATCAGAACTGTTAAATTTCTAAAATAATAGTAATGATGATAATAATCTTGGTTTCCTTATGACTGAAGCTGAAATGCTCTTCAAGATCAAACCTGCTGTGAAATTTCCTACATTTCTTCTGAATGTTTTCTTTTTCTATTTACAAGAAAAAGTGAATATATACTTTTGCGATTCTTGTGGTTCGGACGCATTTTATTTATTTATTTTTTTTAACATTTTACATATTTCCAAGAAACGACCTGCAGATTTAGCAGCCAGATTAGATCGATCTACAGAAAATACCAAAGCTGTGACTCCTCCTTGAAGTTTCCGTCGTGCACGAGAAGGAGCGGCACCAAGATGCCTCTGATGCGTCTGTCGCAGCCTAACAGCGTCTCTGACAGCGGAGGCAAAGAATGAAAACAATTTTTATCTGAATTAGAAAGAAGAAGAAGGGGGGGGGGCTGCATATTTAAAATCCAGTCTAGAAGTCCAGCAGGGAAGTTGTATGTCTTTTTTTAATGTTGTGTTGCATGATAGCTTATCTCCCTCTGTATCACTTTGCTGTTATTTAGCGCTCCGTCTTGAAAAACCTGTTGTGTATTATCTTTTGTACGACAAATGGGGCGGGTGGGGGGGTGGAGACGCAGGACAGGGGTTGTACAAGAGGTCAGTCTGACGAGGAAGGGCTGATGAGGTGATAAAGGAGGAGACGACTGAAAGATTTAGATGCCTGATTTACCCCCGACTTGAAGCTTCTTGTAGCCTAAATACACAACGCAGCTTAAATAAGGCTGAAAACTGACTGACAGAAAGTGACCTAAGCACCTAAGAGAACCGTCCTAAACATACTTTCAGTTTGACAGCTGCACTGCAAACCTTCACAGCCTGAAACATTTTCACTTTTGTGCCTCTGAAATGTTCATTTTAACCGCCTGCTAAAGCAGTGAAGTGATCCAATATTAGAAAAGTGAGGTGAAATATTACATGAGTGTCAAACGGAAGAATAAAAGAAGAGGGCGGACTGGCTTTGAGAGAGAGAGAGAGAGCCAAATGAATAAAATCAAAGTGAAAACAAAGAAGCAGCCGCTGCATGGGCTTGTGCAAGGATAAATGAGTGTGAAGAGTAGGAAATGTTGTTGAGCTCACCATCGCCTCGGAGCAGCAGGTCGTCCTCCGCAGCGCTGCCTGCCAACAGCTCTGTTAGTCCAAACTTCCTCTTTAAATACTCCAGAGATTCATTTCACTTTCACTTCTCCTGAGCGGACCAAACTCCTCCTTTCCTTCCTTTGTCCACTAACTCCCTGCCTCCTCTCCCTTCTGCCTCTGGGCGGACAGTTTTTTTTTTTTTTTTTTTCTGTCTCTGTTATTCTCTATTCTCTTATTATTCTCTATTTATTGTTGGTAATACTCCATATGAAATATTTTCTTTGTTTTTAAACAGAAGGATGTGCATTTTCAGATAGAAGTGTTAGGAAATATTTTCGTTCCAAAACGGTAAAATCCATTTTTGACTTGAACAGATCCCATTAAAATACAGAAACTTGCATAAGTATTCAACCCCTTTGAACTTTTTAACTTTGTGCAAACTAATCGCAACCTTCGATGTATTTTAATGGGATTTTATGTGATGGATTAACACAGAGTTGTGAAAGCGAATGAATGAATAAAATTCATATAAATAACAGAGTTCAGCTTTTCTATGAAGGCCTCTGCTGTATTGGAGGAAGAAAAAAAAACATTATGAAGACCAAAGAATGTAGCAGACAGGTTGTGGAGAAGTTAAAACAACGCAGGTTTAGGATGTAGAACAATATTGCAACATTTTAACATGTGACAGCACTGTTCAATCCATCATCCTAAAATAAGCTCAATGGCTGGTAGGCCTTATTTTATCATGTGCAATTTAAGGAGATAAAAAACGTTTTGGCCTACAGTTGAAACCAAATATTTATATTCACTGAATAAAAAGACATTTGTTTTCTCACTCTGAAGTTAAATCAAACCAAACATTTATTGTGTCTAGCTTATTTAAAATTAACCAAATGATTTATATTTGCTAAAGTCCATAGAACTTAGAAAATGTTTAGACTTTTGTTTTTTTTTCTGTAAATTTCCCTCAAATTCAAAAGTTTCAGTATCAGGGATAACTGTACTTTAAGCCGTCTGACTTTTGGGTTTCCTTCCACAAACCATTTTGATAGCCGCTTCACTCGCCGTTTCAGATCTTCCCACAGAATTTCTCCATAAAACTGAGATTGGGGCTTTGTAGTAAAACAGCCACTTTGTTGTGCTTAACCCACATTATAACCATTCTGTCTGTCTGCTTAGGGTCACTGTCCATTTGGGCTTGACCCAAATCATACATTTTAAAGTTCAGTTATTCCTGATACTGACCAAATGTATGTAACCATTTGAATTCAAGGAAAGTTGCAAAAAAAAAAAAAAAATCACACTAAGTTTTCTGGCATTTAGCAAATAGAAATAATAAGCTACTTTTAGGTGAAAGTGTAAAAGTTCTAAATACTTAAATGTTTCATTATAAAAGCTAAAGAAATTAAACTGAAATATTTCCATTTTTCAGATTTTAGAACCACATGGTGTAACTTTTACTAAGGGAATAAAACATGTTTTTAGCCAGCAGTGAGTCGTTTTAAAAAAAAAAAAAAATGGAAGATGCACAAGCCATTTAAAAATATAATAATAAAGTTCTGTTTTAGATATTCTAAAACAGAAGATATTTAATAAAACATGCAGAAGAACTCTTCAGCTACCCTTTCTTGCCTAAATTTCAATAAAATATTCTGACCTGTCAAAATATAAAAAATACACCCACTGAGTTTTCAGTCTCCTATCAGATAATTCAATAATTTCATGCGTTTTGCTCATTTCTTGTACTGGTTTAGATTGGATTCATCATGGATTTGTTACAGATGAGCAATTATTCATATCCCTGGTTGGATGCATTCAAATAAGAAGCTTGCACTGTGTCAAGTGAGTGACGTCCAACATTAACTGTCAATACAGGTTGTGTTTTGTAGGCAATAGAAATTTGTATTTTAAACAAGAAAAAATGAACATTTTATAAGTTCATTGACGGGACATTAGCAATGATGTTGTTAGTGAAACTCTGGTTGTGACAGTAAACGCAGGTGACCGTAGCACAGCTAGCATCTGGCTGTGGTAAACTTTCATGAGCTGCCGTTTTTTTTTTAGTTCTCGTGGGAAAAGCTCATCTTTCTGCCAGGCTAATGGAGGTCTGTGGATGTACTCTTCTGTCTAGTTAGAAACATCTGAGCGCCTCATGATGGATGATGTGAGACAGGTGTGGCCAACAGAGCGTGACGGGGACGACTCCCATCAGGTCCGTCTGGGTTTCAGCCTGGAAAGTCCGGAGGATTCAGAGGAGCATCTGATCCTCTCTGGAGACCTGGAGGAGGAAGGTGGAGGTGAGACGGGAGGAGACGAGCTGTTTGCTTCTTCTTTGGTTCAATGCAACTCATTAATGATGTGCTTTGGACCAGATGTTTGTTAGAGGTTTAGCAGTAAAGAAACATGTGCATTATTTTTTTATTTTGTTTTAATTTTTGACTTGAATAAATATAAAATAGTTTTCCCATAAGAAGTATGGTTGTTTCAACCTTTCCACATTTTGTCATGTTACAAACAGAACATTTTTTTTTTGTGTGTGGATTTTCTGATGAAAACATTTTCATTTCAGGTTAGTTCAAGATCGTGAATGCCCTCGGTGGCTGTGGTAGAGTGTAAAATTAACAAACTGCCAAAATGTATTGGAATTGAAGAGCACCTATTTAAAATTATGTAATATTTAAAGTTTTCACATAAATGTATTTTTGGGACAATACAAATAAAAACTGATCTGACTGATTGTCGATGTGTTTTAGGTCTGGTCTTTGTTTGGATTGTCCAACATGTGATGATGCTTTGTTCTAAACCACTGCATTGTGCCAAATGGCTGTACGCTTAAGAGTTCCTGAACCTCCATCCTTTCTGACCAAGCAGCTCCACTGTCCATGCTGAAGAAATGAACAGATCTCAAAGCTTGGGGTACAGTTTTCTGACCCAACCATGAAGTAACCGTCTCCACATCTTTGTCCTTGTTCTGTCTGCCGTGTTTCTTGGTCTTCATGATGAACAAACCTGAGGCCTTCATCACAGAACAGCTAAATCAGAGAGGAGATATTAAAACACACACAGCCAGACTCCGTTTAGGTGACCCCAGAAGGCAGTTTGTTCCAATGGAGGTTATTTAGACGCATCAGAGTAAAGGGAGCTTTGTGTCGATGGATAATAAAGGACATCTTTACTTCCCTGCAAGGTGCTGTAGGTTTACTCTCCATGAAGTTTGGATGATTTGCAGTAAAGAGCATTTGTAGTCTGAGGCTAAGATTGTTTTAAAAAACAATTTTTAAATATAGATATAAAAACAAGATGGCGGTTTTGCATTTGCTAAAACATTGTTCTTGTCATTAAGTTGGAAACTTTCTTTTACATCTTCCACAAGTAACTTCCTATAGGAAAACAATGTTTCCATCTTCTTCCAAGTTTGTTTTTATTTTATTAAAACTTAATATAATTAAAATGTTGGCTCTTTAAAAATGACAAATTTCCTACAGTAGGTATTTAAAAATAAAATGTCTTAATGTACGTCTCTAAATGAGGATTTTTGGCTGCATTGAGGATAAAAAATGGCTCTTTGGACTGTAAAGGTTGCAGAGTTCTGGTTTAGGTGATACTAAGTTGTTTCTTCCCTTCTTGGATTAAAATATATCCTCACTTTCATTACAAGCAAAGTTAAGGCCAACAGTTCACCACATGCCCTCAGCTGAATCCCTTTGTCCCTTGCAGACTCGGTTTCTCACTACAAGCTGTAGCAAGTCCTCATGGGATACGAGCCCCCCCTCCAGGTAATGAGACCCTGGTAACCCTAACCTGCTGATAAACTGCCTCTTCACTCTTAACCCTTTCATGCATAGTGGTCACCACAGTGGACAGCTATCTAAAAGCCATTTTCTTGTGCTTCTTGTGGATTTTTATGTTATAAATTCACACAGACCACTGAAGTGGACACTAATGCATCATAAAATACACTACCAACTACTGGCCATCAGGTGCAAATGCAAGAAATTATTTTTGTTAAATCCAAAATGGCCGACAGACAAAAAAAAAAAAAAAAGCATGCCAACCGACTCGGTCCCTCCTTCCACTGTAGACGACTCTTGCAGGTAAAAAAAAAAAAAAATCGATGTCGGATAACCCCTAAAGAACAATACTGATGCATTTTTCAAATAACTTTGTATTTGGAGAAAATTACAATTGATCTAAATAAAAATGTACAAATTTTCCTACCTTTTTTTATGCCTTAAGAAAATCAAAAACAAATTGGAAAAAAATCCTGACAAATGATCATAATTCATGCATGAAAGGTTAAATACGTCAAAGGTAGGTGAGGTATATTCTTAGACGCAAACTTAAGCTTGTTTAATTATATGCAGACTGACTTGCATATAAGTTCCTACTAGCTGAGGAATAAAAGTTCTTTCTGAATTTTGACTTTAATCTTCTAAACAACAAAAACAGACAAGTGTGAAAAACAATGAGGCCTTTAATTGTTTGGGTGTTTTTTTGCTTTAAAATGGACAAACATGGAGATAATCTCATCACAATAAGGGTGAACTTCCCTCATTCAACTCATACATGCACCTATTAATAAAAGCTAATTTCTCAACATTCTCCATTATACACACACACACACACACCTCTACAATGCATAGATGACACTGAAAGGAAGACTAATGGATCTCTGGAAGAGCAGTGATTTAGTGTAATCTGAAGTTGGCTGCAGGATTCGACGCAGGTCTTGGAAGCGGTTGTAGTGTCATCCGCTGGACTGAATCTCCAGCTGAACGCTCCGCTCCCCTCAAAACAGACGTTTTTCGTAACTGTGGGAAAGTCAGAGGGAGAGATCACACGACTCGTTCAGCGTCCAAACTGAGGCACCAAGAGGAAGTCGAACAGAAGGCTTGTGTGATTGTGGTGAAGACATGAAACTAGCAGATCATTAGGACAATGGAATGTGAAACCGAGTAAAAGCAGAGTGGAAAGTACCAGTTTGTGTGTGTTTTATATACCTGTGCAGACTGTGGACTCCGCCCTCTATCTGAGCTGATGACGTTCTCTTTTCAAATTTCAGCTCTCCAGAGTACATCAGGGCTCTAGAAGGTAATAAAAACCGAACCGTTACGCCACCAGATGTTGATGGGACGATAACGGCTCAACAAACCGTCTCTAAGCTCGTCTGCACCTCTTTGACCCGGGTGATATGAGGGGTACAGATGAGCGACACTTTGATGGCGTCGGCGCAGCCTTACCTGAGCTGGGTGAGGCTTTTGGCACCGATGTCTTGACAGGAGTGCTGAGTGCCGGCTAGTAGGTAGGGGACAAACTTGTGGATGGAGCCTTTGTCCTGCACGGCTCCAGAAACGCCTTGAGCAACTTTAATGTTGTCGCTCTCGCTGTGAAGGAAGAGATGGAAAAGTGGAGAGTTGGTTAGGTCAGTCTAGCAGGGGGTCAGACCTGCTTAACTTGGGTAAATGTCAGTAATCTTCATTCATTTCTTAAATCTGATTTCAGGTCAGTCAGGATACACCGAATTAACTTAAAGGGCTTTACATGATGAGAACAATAACACTGACCTGACCTCCAGTAGCTCACGTCACCATATCATGTTTACAACACAAAACATATTTGAGCCAATAAATTATGAACCACATTTAACAGCAACAACAAAGAGTTGTGTCAAGAAGAGTTTTGCTTTCATTTCTTTCTACTCAGCTTTACGCTGCCGCACCGGCATTTACAATCAGGTTGAAGTTTGGACTTTAACTAGGCCTTTGCGACACCTTGACTCCTTTCTTTTTGAGCCGTTCCGTTGGACAAATGGTGTCATATTTGTGTTTTGGTTGTGTTCATGGTTGATTCAATGACAGCAAGAGGTTTAGGTCCTTTGGATACAACACAAGCCCAAATCATCAACACTCCACCGCCATGCATACAGCTGGTACAGAAAGTCTTCTGATATGTATTGTATCCAAAGATATATTTGTTGGTCTTTAATTCCACATTTATTTCGTCTTTTTGCAAATTCCCTGAGCATAGCACTGCTTCACATTGTCAGAAAACTGGCTGCAGTCCAATGTTTTTACTCTTCAACTACCTCTCTTGACTGTGAGTTTATTTTTCTATATGGCCTTCAGAAATTTGTTGCAGTGGGACTGCAGAATGATTATTGGGGATACCCTTAGAACCCCTCCCAGATTAATGGGCACCACCGATTGCTTGGAAAGGTGGAGTTAAACTTTTCATGCTCATCTTTTCTGTTTTGGTTTTGTCTTTTCAGACTCTAGAACAGATTTTTTTTTCTTGTCTGTAAAGCCTCCTAATTGAAAGAGGATGTGCTTTCATGTAGTCATGACTGTATTAAGATCAAGTGCAGAACTCCTCCTTGCTGGACTTTGGTTTTTATGAAGTTCCTGTGGGGAAAAAAAAAATCACTGCATGAAGACATTTCCTGAAATATCTGCCACTCTTTTCTAGCAGGCTCATCAGTCTGTGCCACAAGACGCTGTCTAGATACCACTGAGAATGAAATGAGGAAGATGTGACGAAAGCTGGGGGAGTAAAAAAAAAAAGAAAAAAAAAAAGCAGAATAATGTGGCAGCAGGACGTTGTGTGGATTATGTACCTGAAGTATCTGTTCTGAGAGCCGAGGTTTTTGTCCATGGCGTCCAGAGAGCCCATGCCGCGGTATTTCTTCAACCGGATCCCGTCGGAAAAGAAATATTCACCAGGAGCTTCGCTGGTGGCAGCCAGCAGAGAACCCATCATCACTGCGCACACACACACATAAAAATGTTTCACACGAAGCAGTTTCTGGTGCAAATCTATTTAGAATATACAACAAGGTCACTCAAGATACAATGGTGTGTTGCCTGACCGTGGTTCACCATCTGAAAACTATATAACTCTATGAACCAAATAAAAAGGATTCAACTTACTTCTAAAAAAAAATCTCGAAACATAAGGTGCACACCTTCTAACTGCAGATTTTCACATTTCCGTCTATTGCTACAGGTACACACGCACACTTAAATTGACGTATGTTGCGTCGTGTGTAAAACTTTTTATTTCCAAGCGCATTTCCACCGTCATTCTCACCTGTTGATGCTCCCAGAGCCAGGGCTTTGGCGATGTGCCCAACAGTCTGGATGCCACCGTCAGCGATGACGGGCACACAGAAACGTCTGGCGTACTCGGAAACTTTATAAACTGCCGTGGCCTGGGGTCTGCCGCACGCCAGCACTGAGAAAACGGAGACAAAGGAGTTACCGTGGACGGCCAAGGAAGACTAAAAGTTTAACTCTAGTCTGGTGACTGGGCGTTAGAGCTGTGCTCTTCACATGATCTGTTTAAAGTCTGGTTTTTGTTCTTTTCTGCTTTTACAGATCTACCAAAGTAAAACATACAGAATTCACGTAAGCTCATTTGATTTAAAAGAAAATGAAATAAAGTGCATGTCGTGTTCTAAATGCAGGAAGTGATAAAAGAATACAAGAGTGAAAACACAAGCTGATAATGTGCTTTTTCGCGTTTGCTACATGTGAAAATGAGGAAGTTAAAGCTGCCACATCAGCACAAAAATATCTAACCATGTCGAAAACTCTCTGTATTAGTCATCTGCCAGCATTAAGCTGAATACAGTCGGCTGATAGGTTTCTGAAACCGACCAATCAGAGTTAAGAAACAGGAACAAGGACATTCAGTAGTAAAGTTATTCACGTTCTAACCTGATTTTATGGTGCGTAATGTCAGGATGACACAATTTCCACTCATTGGAACTTCCTCCAGCATGCATGAAAGGCATTAGCAAAAAAAGCTAAAAAGGAAAAGGCTCCTCCTTTAATTTACTCACCATAAAATATTTGATCGAAAAAGTCCAGGAAATCATTGTTAAGAGGAACATCTTTGCTCTCCTTATATGCATTCATGAAAGTGATCAAACTGCTGCTCAAAACTTTAAGAAAAAAGTCTTTATTTGCATTCATCTTCCTGTTTATTCTTGAGAATCCCTGCCAAATACTCAGGAATCAAAGGATGAAGCTTTAGTTTCAGCTGTCCTCAACATACTTTCAACTTTTGGTATGCTGCTGCATAACTAGAGAGCAAAAGGTCAGAAAAGTTGGTGGAGGAAGACCACAAGTCACCCTGGATGGTTAATAGATCAATGGACGGAGCAAACAAACCCCCAAAACTACAGATGCACCCACAGATGCAAAGCCGTTACCAGAAAGGCTTAAATCAGGCTTGAAATTTTAAATAAAAGCTGTGACTGTAGAGGAGCCTTGAGCCTGTCCTGACCAATCAGTTTATTTTGTGTCACACCTGGTTTGAGGAAGTATTTTACAGCTCATGTTTAGAAACATACAAAAATATTAAGATTGACGTTTTTAACTGCCTTTATCATATAATACTATCAACTACCACAATTTGAGTGCTTACTTTGTACAAACTATACATTCACTGGAAATAAGGCACTTTCAAAATCCAAACTGATGTCCAAATGGATGCAACTTGTTTTCGTCCATCTGTCACCAGTATTACAAACAAGAACCACAGCTCAGAAAAATTAAACGATGTAAAAAACAACAACAACAAAAAGGTATTTCACATCAATCTGGGATGTAGCATTATTGTTCTTGTTGCAAACTTGCAGATTCTAACACTATTTTTTACCCAAACAAACTGAACTGAAATATCAGGATCAAACAGAAAGATGAGAGTGGAATGAGCGGAGCTGTGCGTTTCCTGAGTTTGGCCACGTTTCTGTGTGTTCCTCACCTTCCTGTGTGATGCAGATGGAGCCGCTGCCCATCCCCACTCTCAGGGCATCCACGCCTGCATCAATGAGGTTCTTGGCCTGAGCTGCAGTCACCACTGCCACAGACAGGGGGCGACAGAGGACCAGTTAGAACTCAGCCAGAACCTCAGAACCCAAGAGAATTTAAAAGATTTTTCACTGAAATTTTACATTTTTTATATGTTCCCTATCAAAGAAAAATACAATATATGCTTCTTCTATCACATTTTTTGCTTTTACAGAATAAATGGCCTCCAGTACAATATTTCCAAACTTTCACTTGGGAAGCAGAGATCAGTAGAGTTGGTCAAGCACACTTTAACATTTCAGAAGTAGAAATTAATCTGTGTGGTTACCATTGCCTCCAATGACTTGTAAGTTGGGGTACTTTTCTTTAATGTATTTGATCATGTTGATCTGGAAGATGGAGTTGCCCTGAGACGAGTCCTGTGGGAGGATAAAAAAAGAGGAAGAAGGGAACGGATGACAAAGAAGGAAGAAGAAAAGCAAAGACATAAAAGAGGTAGGAGGCACAAGGATTGATGCAATGAATAATCTGAAGTATGAAAAACTAGAGAGGGACAGAAGAAAGAAGGAAAGGTGCAAGTTAAGGACAAATGAAAGCAAAGTAGAAAACATGGAAGAAAGAGGACAGAGGGAATAAAGGTATAATCTCTGGAGCCTCTAAACACGGTCTTCCTCCTCGCCCCAGCAGACGACCAGCAAAGGCAGAAGTGCTCACCAGCACGACCACGTCCACGCCGCTCTGCACCAGCAGGTCCAGTCTGTACTTGTCGTCATTGTGGGTTCCGATGGCGGCGCCACACAGCAGCTGCTTCCGGGAGTCTTTGGAGGCCAGAGGGAAGTCCCGGTTCTTCTTCAAGTCTGTACGCGCGATGATGGCCACCAGGGAGCCCTCCGAATTCACGATGGGAAGTTTACCTGCAGCAGGAACCAGGTGAACACACAGAGTTTCACTTTGGCTACATTTAAAAGAAGCAAGTTGTGCAAAATGTGTTTTTTTGTTTTTTTCCTCCACCTTTCTTGCTCCTCTGGAGGATTTCATTGGCTTCTTTCAATGTCACTCCAGCTGGAGCAACTACTAAATCCTCCTCCTTAGTCATCACCTGCCATATTGGTAAGAACAGCACACTCATTATTACTCATTCAGCTGATAATCTTTTACTGCACAAATCCAAAGTATTTTTTGTGATATTAAATACATAAAGCAAATCAGAGAGACAAATCAGAAACAATGTGTCCTACATTTATATTCAGATGGCTTGTTGTAGAACTCATCTCTACCTTTTACACTCATATAGAGACTGAAATATTTTCCCAAATCTTCACAAAGAAGCACAAATCTTGTCAGATTAGAAAATTTATGTAAGCAACAATTTATAAATCTGGCCAAAGATTTTGATTGAATATGAAAAACGACAAATCTTATTTCAATGAATTTCTTTTTTTTTTTCCATTTAAAAAAAACAGAAAAAAAAACGGCTTGTGTAATGAGACACTAATCGTCAATAGATTCTGAGACACTGATCTGATGGAGCAGAGCCAAACTTTTTCTATTTCTTACAAATGGAAGCTACCACTTGTCACTTTTAGAAATCTGCATTATTTCCCTCCCACTTCTCAACTGTGATAAAGAAATTCTACGTTGCTGCATTTTAGGCAATAAAATGTTATTTTTTTTTTCTATTTAAAAAAAAGGAGCTAAATTATTTGTCTATTTGCATATTTTAATGTTTTTCTCATGTAATCCCATACAGAATGAAGTGGTTAAATGAAAAAAGAAATCTGTAGAATGTGCCATATTTTTTTTCTCAATTTAAATATGAATCATCAGAGTAATCTATAGATGAACTGATTACTAAAATAATCATTAGCTATAATCCTAATCACATCCATTTCAAATAAAGTTTTTGTAAGGAGACAAAAGGACTCTGAATACTTTAGCAAGGCGCTGTAGCAAACAAGACACGGCAACAAAAGATTAAACCCGAAACTGCCTAAAAAAGATACTGAGCCCAACAGAAGGTAAAAAAATAAACATTTAATCTTGAGCACTTGGTTAAAACCTCAAAAGCTACTTAACTTTGTTGAAACCTGACAAATGTTTTAAGTTTATAAATATTCCTCACCTCGCTTAGTGGCAGGTTGTGGTCCTCCTCTTTCAGGAAATCGATATCTCTGGACGAGATGATCCCCACCAGCTTGCCGCCCATCTTGCCGTTGTCTGTAATGGGGATGCCACAGAAGCCGTGGCGCGCCTTGGCTTGGAAGACGTCCCGCACTCGCTCTTGGGGGCTCATCACCACTGGGTCTGTGATGAAGCCCTGCTCATACCGCTGGAGGGAGGGAGGAAGCGAGGGAAGACCGGGAATTGAGATGTGGAAGGATCGGAGGGGGGCAGCGGAGAGAGCAACATAGGGAACATAAAGCAATCACTGACTACGTTCTACAGCCAGGAGACGAGTAAAACGGAGGAAAAAAACAAAATAAAATTGCTCTAAAAGGATCAACAGACAACATTACTGCCTCCCCAGGAAGTGGGACAAACATGCAAAATCAAGACGGTGAGATGATGACAATGGGGATGGATGAATAAAAACAAAGAAAACACCTTAGATCAAACGAAGTCGTTACATCGTAAGAAGAAGTGTCACCGAAACGGCAGAAGAAGAAAGAGAGACGGTGACGCTTTCAATCAGTACCTTGACTTTGCGAACTTCATTCGCCTGGAACTCTGGAGTACAGTTGTGGTGGATGAAGCCGATGCCCCCCGTTAACTGAGACAAATATAACATACGAGTGAGTGAGTGGGCGTCACTGCGTCCTAAAGAAAGCCCTGCGTCTCTGCGAGATCGCTCACCGCCATGGCGATGGCCATGTTGGCCTCCGTTACTGTGTCCATCGGGGACGAGACGAACGGCGTCTTCATGGTGATCTGTTTGGTGAGCGCTGATGTCAGGTCCTGAACGAGAGACGCACATCAAAATACTTCAGCTTAGCCTGCAAATCTGTGTCAGATAACAGGGCTAAACTTAGCCACTTCAGTTCAAGTCTCACAGCGCTGAAACATGGCTCACACACATGTTCATTCTTTTAATGTCACACTTGGGGAAAACCAACAAGAATTAATCTGAAATTATACAGACTTTGTGCAATCCGATCATTTCCAGTCGGAGCGTAATGGAGAGGCTGCAGCATGTTTGTCCATATTTACTCACCACTTGTTCAGCCGTAAAGTCGATGTAGCCAGGTAAAATCAGGAAGTCACTGAAGGAGAGAGAGAATAGCTGGTTACACATTGATCCATCCTAGGAGCTTCATAAACTCATCCTCATAAACTGGAGATAACTGATTTAGAAACTTTAAATCATTTACACACCTCGGTTAGTTAAAAACGTCCAAACTTACAGCCAACACTGGCTGCTTGAACATACCCAGCCTCTTTACACAAATAGGAGATACAAATTGAATAGAATTAAAACTAAATAGTTTGATCCGTTTGTGGTGTTCCAAGTTCACAGAGCTCCAATACATTTTTCACATCAAAATTGCTACATTTTCAGATTTACATTAGTTTATTCTGAATTTATGCCTTTGTTGGTGTGTGTGTTTTTTTTTTTTTTCTTCAATGATCAGGCTTCAAATATGAATCTAAATCAGACGGCTGGAAGAATGGATGACAAGAAAGGATAGTTATACTGGCAAGATTGAGGGGTAATAGAGATAGTAGTGTTATAAGTGCATGTGTGTATATAGTCACACTTCCACAGAGCTTTACAATTTCCAGACCATTAAGAAACCTTCACTTCAAAGACTATGCCAATCTTTAAGACTGGCAAACATAATAAAACAAACTTCATTGAGCAAGTTCAAGCTATGGCATGAATTTCATACTTGAGCACCTCAGAGTATTTCAGAAGAGGATCAGTTATACAAGAAATAAAGCTGAAAACAGAGCAAGTGTCAGCCGGTAAGCCAAGCACTGGCGGTTTTTCCACATGGGCAATATGGCTCTGCACCCAGGGGATCTTTACATCACAGGGTGGTCTGAGCAACAACAAACAGCTACAGTAACAGAGCAATAATGAGATTAAATATTCGCTCTAGTTGTAAAAACACGAAAATAATCGCATTTCAAAACGTTTTTAGGATCACCCCGACATCTTTTAAAGGTCTTTCTAATAATAATTTACAAGGGGTGACATTCATACAAGACCAAACAGTGAATACTCCTGTAACACAGGAGGCATAAAGCATTTTTAACCAAGTAATCCTGCTTTAACATTAAACTATGACGTTTTGTTAAAAAATCCCCATGTTTCAAATACGAACGACGTCAAATTTAAACCCAAGTTATTGGTGTTTATCTAGTGTTTACTTGTATGTGAGTCCGTCTCCACAGTTGAACAGCTGCTGTCCCGTCAGCCCGTCCTCCGGTACGTAACTGGTCTCCCCGCTGATCAGGTAGTCCGCCATGGTCCAACTCTCCAAACAGAACCAAACTAAGAAACCCCAGGTATTGAGGGGGCGCAGAATCTGAAACCGCAGGGACACAAAACTCGGCTCGAAACGACACGAAGCCAGAACTTTCCTCCCTCTTGCCGTGAGTTGAGCTCCGTCCGTTAAGCTAACGGCCGAACCTTCCTCCAGCAGCGGTTAAATGTCCTGCGTAACGGTTAAAACCAAGCAAAAACGTGGAGTGTGTAGAATGATCTTGTCCTTCATCAGGCCTCTCCGCTGGCCTGCTGCTCATGTTCAGTCCACACGTGCAGCCTGCTTCTGACAGTTTCCGACACTGACGTTCACATCCGGGTAATTCGCTCCTCGGCTTTTTTTTCTTTTTTCTTAAGAATTACCAAAAATATTTTTATCATTACAACCATTTATGACTTTTGGACATAAATGTTAAAATTTTTTGGCTTTTTAATCTCATTATTATTATTATTATTATTATTATTATTATTATTTCGGAATTAACCTTTTTGCACCACACCTTGAGGGGCTACGTCCCGCTTAATGACTGTAGGGGGCTCTGTTGCTTTATTTGAGGTTGAAAAACAGGTTTACATGGTGTTTTAGCTGTTCTCAGAGAACATGACTGTACCGCAACAGAGGGCCGAACACAATAAGTTTAGTTCGTCTTACCATGTCAATGAACAATTTTGTATAGGTTCAAATGGGTTCAACAGAGTTAAATTCAGGACAGTAGATAAACCAAGCACGTTTTTGGACTGTAAGGCAACAGAGCCATCAACTGCACCACTGTGCATTGGATCATTTTAATACATGAGGCAGTGAACAAAAAGGCCAATCTGATAGCAGGTTAACTTTTCATGGAATAAAACATTCTAAACAAAGAGAAAAGCAGAAGTAAAAACTAGCCTTTGTCTGAGTTTAAGTCATTTACCAAAACAGTTGTTTTTTTTTTTTTCCTTCTGATGCGCAAAACATTTCTCACCACCAACAAAATGGGCCAAGGGCTCCACCAGGGGCCAATCTGATAGCCCTTGGTGGACATGGAGGAGGTATATAACAGAGGTGTTTTTTGACGTAGCCACTTGAGGGAGTAATAATTCACACATTCATCTGTTAACGTCTGAGTCACACACATACAGCCAAACAGTGGCAACACTTTAAATACTCTGTGGAAGACTCTGATCACGGTGAAGAGGGGCCAGCATGGTAACGTTAGAAGTGGACTTTTTATTTTATTTTATTATAAGTAAAAAAATAATAATAAAAATAGATCTTGCAAAAATATATATATTTTCTTATCTTACAGCGAGATTCCACCTATGAATAATTTTGTCAAACCTAAGATTTTTTTCTGAAACGTGTGTAATTTGTGTGCTGCATGCTTGTTCAGTGTTTGCAAGTGCAATGAACACACAAGAGACGTAGTCCGGTTTTAAAAACTCTCAGTAACTCTATTTCTGTATTAATGTACAACCGTTGAAAATTACAGCAAATTTTTTTTTGTGTATTTTTTCTCTTTTTTTTACCCTTTTTTTTTTTAAATGATCTAACTATCAACAGCAATTTTTTCAGAGAGGTGAGCAAGATGAGCCGAAGGAAAACAGAAAACAGCAAAATAAAAACGTTGGGGATGACAAAATAAGAAGAGAGAGCATGAGACGGAGCGGCGGGAGGGAGGGAGGAGGACGGAGGGGGGGGGGACAAATTAACAGCAAATGTTTTCTTAGTGGAGTGTTTGCACATGGGAGCGTTGGCGTGCGCGCGCCATCTGAAAGTTGGCGGGAGGTGCTGTAGCGCTTGTGAATGCCGAATGCGAATGAGATTACACTTAAATGTTGGACGTTAAGGAAGGAGGTCAAATCTCGGTTTTTACCTCACGTGTTGCGGTCAGGTCATGGTGCAACACCTAATGAAGGTAAACATCGGCGGCGACAACTCAAAGAAACTGCCGTCCAAATCCCTACATCTTATTCAATTCTTCTGGACCTTAATATTACTACTTTTAAATTTGGTTTGAAGTTACGCATATTAAGTAGGGTGCTGAGAACAGTTTGTAAAGAAGAACAAAAAAAAAGAAAAAGAAAAACAAAAGTAGGAAGCATCTTTCTTTTACAACTTAACAGTTGTACGAGTTGATGTAAACCAGGAAAATACATCTTCAGGAATTATTTTAATCATTTCCATGACTTATTTTGCAGCACATGAGACAATATCCGTTCTTAAAATGTCCAAATCAAATTACTATCACAGGTGCAAGACTTAACAGGTGCCTGTATATCAGTCAGGTTTATATTAAGAAAACCACAAAATACAGATCCACTGGTTGCACTGCTGCCTTAAAGAAAACAATGAGATCATTCTGCCGCCTATTCCTCCTCTACTCAATAGCCCAAGCTTCTACTCCAGTTGCTCTTCTCGAACGATAATCCCACCATCACAGGAAAAGCTACTCAGGAAGATTCCTAATCTCCAGCAGGCAACACGCTGCTTGCAGTTGCTTACGTCAAAGCAATGTTACTCTGTTTTCAGACACCAAACCTCAAACGGTGACCCACGAGATCAGACCGGACGTGTTGAAACGAGTGCGACCACAACAGACGTTGTGTCAAATATATCGAAGGAGATGGGGAATGAAATGAGAAAGAAGGGAGTGAAACTAGTGTGACATTCTGTGACCCTGCAGCGTTATGGCGGTGAGAGGAGGGAAAGGCGGAGCGAAGGAAGCGAATGAGTCAGTGTGGGGAGGCAGAGTGAGGGAGGCGGGGAAAGTGTGACCGCAACAACGGCTGATCGGAGAAGGAAGCAAAGGCAGAAGGGCGAGGAACAAAGAAAAGGAGGGAGGACGCTGGTGCTTTGCAGTCGCGAATGGAGCTTCAGGTTTTATGGAAATCCTTCAGCAGCGTGCGTCGCCTCTGCTCAGCAATGTGCATCTGATTCTCCAGATCCTGAAAAATAAAGAAAAACGTGCTGAGCAACACCGGCACACACCGTCCACGGCGGAGTTTTGGGTCGTGGCCCAAAACTCCACCGGGTCAAAATTATTTGGAGAGTTTAATAAGTCTACAAGGAGAAGAACAAACGGAAGCACACAATAAAAAGTTGTGTTAATCAACTTATCAGACACAACGTCTGTAGACTCAGACCAGATGGTAAGAGCTTATCCACAACTATGCATGTGTCATCAGCATGCTATAATGACCAGAGTGTCCTGCAATTTTTTATGTACCCTTAACTTTTTACATGTTTTACACATGAGAACTGCAAAAATGGTACATGGCCTGCATTTGTATGAAATGCCACCTTTTTAAGGTGTATTGTGAAAGCGAATATTTGCACTTGAATTTATTTAGAGGCATCAGAGGGAAGGGGTCTGAATGTACGGGGTTCCTACAAAATCTCTTCCAACAAAACTCCACACCGTTCCAGACTCAAAGTTCTGCATTTCTCTGACATCTCTACATTTTCCTTCCAATGTTCTGGAAGTCTGAGCAGAAACCCTTTATGAAGTCGAGTTTGTTTTTTTACCTGCATGTTACACAAATAACACAATGGCGGAGCTGGATTCTGTGTCTGTGTCCAAATCCAGAATAGATTTCTCAATAAGAGTGGATTTATCAGTGAGTTTTGTCAGTAACTCCAATGTTCGACAAGCACTTCGTCACCGACATGAGAAATCTAAGGTAAAATATTAAACTGCTATTTCTTAGATAAGAAAATATGGAAGAAATATGGTCAATTCAAACATTTTCACTACATTTTCAGATTAAGAAGGTTAGGCCATGATGGGTGAAATGATGGATTTTATGAATGGAGGGAGGTTATGGTGCAACATACACACAGATTTCTAACGTGCGCTCCCCTCCGGTGAGAACTCACCCCTCTGTCGCTGGCGCTGAGCTCCACCTCTCCTCCCACCACTCCTCTCTCGTAGCTGTCGGCCCGCTCCACCTTCCATGACAGGTTTTCTATCTCTGCTTCCAGCTGCGCCTGCTGGTATTCAAACTGCGGAGGACAGAAACAGATCTCCGCTTAAAAGAAGGGCTCCATCTCCAACTGATACAAAGTTCACGCAAGATAAGATCGAGCCAAAATGGTAACAGGGTTGAATCGCAGCTGATATAAAGTAAAGTCAAAAAAGGGAAAATGCAATTTTTATCATTTCTAGATCTTCATTTGTTCTGTACGAATTCCCATTTTGGCTTCATCAGCAACATGGAATCTGGTGTGTTTTTGTGCACGTAAAGGTCAGCTCACATAATTTAAAAACCAAAACATTTGAACAATGAAAATCTGTAAAACTGACTGTGTAGAGGTTTGTTTCTCACCAGTTTCTTGCGCGGCCCAGACTCCATGTAATAGGCGTAAGGGTAGGTGTACTGCAGCGTGTAGCGACACTGGAAACAAAGGGAAACTCATCCTAGTCATTTCAACAAAAGCTAAAAATGAGCTAATACAATTAAATTTACTGACATAAGCTTTGATGGTGCGTATACTCTGTCCTAAATAAAGCCTCCAGTAGGAACAGAATAGCAAACGAAGGAACAAAGTGTAGCAATCTGAGAAACATTCTCTCCTCTGCTGATCGCTATGTGGGAGTTCATATACAGAGCAGCAGAACAAAACAACCGAGTTCAATTCAAACAAAGGAGTCAGTTTAACACATTTATGTTTGAAATAAATGTTAGACGGAGGAAGGAAAAAAGAAAAGCAGGGAAGAAAAGAAGGACACAAAGCAGAAAGAAAGGAAAGATAGAAAGAATGAAGAGGAGGAAAGGGAAGAAAACAAATACAAATGTTTTTCCAGCGATTATTTTTAATTTATCCATACTTATCCAGACGAGGAAAACACTAAAATTAAATTCCAGACTAAAAGTCTTTGTAGCAACCTTGCATGCCTGCTGTTTTTCCAACCATCCAATCAGATCGTGTTTCATTCGTACCTTAGCCAGTAGCTTTGCAGCATTATGCAGGTACTGCCAGTCGATCCAAGTTCCCAGATTGTTCATTACTCTCTCCTGGATTTTCTCCTGGATCCTCTGGTACGTCTGAGCCTCTAACTGCAGGGACTTGTTGTGGTTCTCCCACTTGTTACACGAAAAACAGCCAGCATAAATAAACAGGAATATAAAACATGGCATCTCACTTATGAGTTAAGATTTAAAAAAAAGAACTAAACAGTAGATCAGGAACCTCAAATCTTTTCCAGTGCGCTTTTCCTTCCACCTTATTTTATTGAGGAGAATTTTCTCTTAAGAGTCAAAAAGTTACCATAAAAAGCTAAAAGTGCTCCAGGACTGTAAGTTGCTGAAGCATCAGAGGGTTTGGAGAGGCAGAACCAGAACTGGGTGTGAACAAAGCAGCATCAGCAAAACGTAACATTAAACATGATTCTCTTTCATCTGGATACTCCTGAATCCAATAAGGCTGCACCGTTTTCTGCAGCTCTCTCCATACAAATGACTAAATAAATCATAAACCTATTTGAGGAGCTAAATTTAAAAAAAAATCTAAATCATACATTAAAAAAATAAAGTAGAAAGATTTAAATCTAGAATACTTTTAAGCCCTTGTATTTATAGCTGAGCTCGACATTCAGAGCAATAAAAGATTAAATAGAAAAAAAGAAAAACATCTTACCCTCTCAAAATAGAAGAGGTATTTCTTGAGTGCCTCCCTGGCCTGAGCTTGCTGGCTCTGGTTGACTATATCAGGGTTTTCTTTGTATCGGCTGCACTCATAGTATTCACTGCCATGAGTCTTCCAGTCTCCAAGACACATCCAGCAGAAATCTTTGAGCAGAAAAATAACCCTTAATGGACTCCAGATGCATCCAAAAATGACTGGGGGTATGAGTGATGGATGAAGACGTGAAAGTCTGAGAAGCAAAACTCACCGTGTTTGCACTTGGAGCATTGCTGAAAGACATAAAAATAAGGGAAGAAATTAACCAAAAATCAGCTACTTCTATTAGTCAGACTCAACAGAGGTTAAAGTGTTTGGCTGGAGTCAGAAGTATTTTCCGTACTCACCATGTGATTGCACCCTCCGTTCTTTTCGATGCAGATATTGCACTTCGGACACTGGAAGGAAAAAAAAACAAAAAAAAACGGCTCTTTATTACAGAGAAACACCTAAGCCCTCAGTTATTATTCTAAACTCCGAGAGCACAGTAAGCATCTGCTGCACGTCAAAGTACGCAGCGGTCACAAAGCTTTGTGTGTGGCGACCGTACATCTTTAGTGTGTGCGCTGATGTAGTTGGCCGTCTCCGAGTCGTCTGCGCATTTAGTCAGCCATTTCCGAATCGTTGCGCAGTCTGTCGGCGCGTGGTACATCTGGCGGCATTTGAAACTGGAAGAAAGTCGCATTTTAGCCGAAAATGTGTCGACAAGCAATTTAGATTCCAGGATTTACTTTTTTTTTTTTTTTTTAAATAAAAGATTCACAAATTTCAATCGACATATATGCATGTCTGCGTCGTACCAGAAGACTTCACTGCAGCGGCTGCACTGCACTCTGCGCGGCCTGGGCTCCTGCACCTTGATGACGATGGGACAGTCTGCTCCTGGACACAACTGCAACTGGAAGTGACTCTGAAAGAAAAAAAACATGAGTCAAGAGAAACTCTTTAAAATATTTTAATAAAACTGATTTCACGGTTTATCCAGGTCTAAGAAGGGAACATTTCTAGCAGGATGTTTTTAATATCAGGTCAGATTTATTTATTTATTTTTTTTATCTTTTTTGCTAAAACCAGATTTACTTTTTTTTTTTTTGCGTGGTCATTCTTACGACTAATTAAAGCGCAGTGAGGCTTCTGTGTGAATGGTTTATGAGCCCAAAGTGCCTCACATGCACAGAAGAAGAACGTTGATATCACAGCAACACTTTTTTTTTTACGGAATAAATAGTATATGGAGACATTTATGGACAGAGTTTAACGTTTTATGAGAATTGGGAGTTGACAGTATCGTCACAAAATCATAAGAAGGAAAACGTACAAAAAACCAGAACTAATAACAGTGGTCTTTTGTAGAACATCGACTGCAACTTCTGTAAAGAAGTTTGTCTGGATGTGCAGTCAGAGGGAAGAGTGGTGGAATTGCGATCTTTCACTTTAGTTGCACAAACTTCTTTCAGAAGTTCATGATCGTAATTTTCAGCCAGTGTTTACGTCTGGATTACCTCTGGCTTTTTCTGGAGCAGAATTTTGCCGCATGTCTCATATGAATAACGTAGGAAGATAAAATGAGACATGACCATACAGACTGCAGATACTTTGAAAACAAACAGATGTGTATCTGAATTAGTGCCACATATGGAAGTGGCACAGCTCGCTTTTTTTTTTTTTTTTTTTTTTTTTTAAATGGGGGGGATTGGGGCCCTTCGGGCGGGGGAAAAAAAAACAAA